>NW_019213801.1:72883-102582 GCF_002532875.2 Varroa jacobsoni | reverse complement strand
TTTTCAGCTTGACTAGGAAATAGCAAAGTGGTTTTTTTACCACTCTCTCAATAGTTCTTTTTTTTCAATGAGCCTCCTTACGAACTGTTATCGCCTAGAAAAATTAAGCAGCTATATACTCTTTGTGTGTGGCGCAGGTGTATGCTTCAGGCTCGAGATGTTCGTAGCAGCAACGATGAGGCTGCTATGATGATGGAGCTTCGAGAGATTGCCGACCGTCACTCGGCTTTCAACGTTACCGTGTTCCATCCACTGTTCGTATTCTTCGATCAGTTCCTTCTAGTCCGCTCGACTACTGCCCAATCCGTAGTAGTCGCTACCCTCGTCATGATCCTGGTCACAGTTTTACTCTTGCCGTCGGGCTGGGCGGTTGCATGGATGGCACTTACAATCGCTTCGATCGAGCTCGGTGTTCTCGGCTTCATGACTCTGTGGGGCGTCAACCTCGACTCGATTTCGATGATCAATCTGATTATGTGTATCGGCTTTTCTGTTGACTATTCAGCGCATATAGCACATGCGTTTCTTACCGGACGCGCTCCAACTCCTGAGGGGCGTGTTGCTGAAACGTTGTCAGCGCTGGGCGTACCAGTCGTCCAGGGTGCCTTGTCAACCCTGCTCGGTATCATCATTCTGGCCGCTGCACCGTCCTATATCTTTCTCACCTTTTTTAAGACAGTCTTCCTGGTTATTGTGCTCGGAGCGCTACACGCACTTATATTTTTACCGGTTTTCCTATCGGCAACGTTCAAGCAAAAGAAGGAAATTATTGAGAATAACGTCGTCTAGAAGGTCGAGTCCCAATAGTCGAGCCAATTTGCCGTATCGCAAATAGACGGATGCTTCCGTAATTTTCTTTCTAAATGTTCAATTCAAACAAAAACCATTTAGAATCGTTCAAAGATTTGGAAAATGTTGGATCCTTCCGAAGTTTTCCACCAGAGTCCTTTTTAGACGGCAGTTGTTAAATCATCTTCTTTCAAATGCTCTACACATCGCAAATTTAGAGATTCGTCTGATTAAAATTCAATATTGAGAGATTCTAACAACTGCAAAATCTCTCTTATCACATACGCGTATATAGAACAAACGTGGAACCAATAAGGTAAAAAAATTCAATAGCTTACTTGTATATAGAAAAAAATGTCTAGAGTGGACAATAGATTAAGTTTGTTCCACTAAATAAATGTTTTGTCGTAGGTTCTAGTTGATGAGTTCTATAAACGTAGAGCATTGCTCATTTATAAACATTCTTCTCTTATTGAATGATGTTGCAGTACGAGCACTGCAATTCTTCGGCGAACAGTTGTATATATCCGCATGTTTATCCTGACACACGCGTATTGCGCTAAAACCTGTATCATAGAAATGATTTTGTAATTAAAATATTCCTCATCATAAATGAAAATCAAGAAGTAATTGCAGTACTAAATAAATACTCGTCAACATGTCTGTGTCTTAAGTAATCCTCTTATGTAATGGAACGCAATTATGTAACTGCTCCATAATAGTTTGAAATATTGTCGACATACTTTGGAAGACATATTGTTATAATCTGCATCCGTGCTACGATTCCCCTATCTTCTAATCCTCCATGTTTTATACATACTCCTTGGGTTTTGATACGGTTTTCAATTCGGTTCGTACTTTTGCTCATGGACACAGTCACTCATATCCAACTCTCCTCTTGTAGAAACAAACACAAAGGTTCAATTGATTATATTAGACATATTTATTTACAAGAAGAGGCATCTAAATTTGAATGTACATCCATGTTTGTATTTCTACTTCATTAGTTATTATTTTGCTCCCGAAAACACGCTACCCGTATTAATGCTTCTTTCGTTTCACTATGATTAATAATATAGTTCTATCTCTAGTTCTACCGTTACAATGTTCCATCGCGTTTGCTGTATCCTTTTACTATCTGGTGCTTTTTTCGTCAGATTTGCGGTTTACAGTATAATATTATCTTCACCATACTGCCTTGCCTCATTTTATAGTCGTATATATAGTGGCTATGCGTCTTCCACTACTTCTGCTAGAGCCAGATGTTATTACAGTTTTTATCCATTTTGCCATTTGACGCATGGCAGCGTGAGTCAAATACTTCATCCCGTCAATGCTCAATGCATCACCCACTCAACGCAGTCAATCAAGCTTTAGTTTGACACAATTCTATATGTTTTTACTACAGCCGGACATCTTCTATTTCTTCTTCCGTACAGTTGAAGCCACCGCAGCACAACTTTCACATCATATAGATATATATATAACGCGAAATGCGTATTGCCTAGCGTAAGGCGTTTCCGTTTCGTCAATCAAGCGGCAGATCCCATGTCCAACGATCAATCACACAAGAACCTCTTTCGTTCTTCGCATCTATCGGTCTGTAGTTTAGGCATTCAAAAACATCGAGTGGTTTTCTGTGTAGTCGCAGGCGGCTGGTTTGTGTGTTGTTCTGAGGGATGTCGATGTATGTTAGACGGCTGTAGGACTACTTTATGTGCGAGGCGAAACCAGGGGTATTTGCAGTGGGGATAACGCTGTTTTTCATCGATGTTAAGCTACCTAATAGCTAGTAGCTAGCAAATACAGGCAGGAGTGATGTGAAAGATCCCACTCTCGAGTGTTTTCTTTCGTTGGCCTTACTTTCTCTTGGTAATTTTAGACGTTACAGTGACACCTAAGGGATGTAGTTGATCGTTGATTGTTCTGTTGATACCGCTACGGCGGCTGTTGCATGTAGCGATCTAATTTTTCGTTTTGTTCGACTAAGTAGCAGGGCATGAGTGAGCTTACGGTAAATCGCTTTTCCAGTGTCATTATTAGATAGAAAGCGAACATTTTTAAAGATTAAAGCGCCTTATTCAAACTTTGCCTGGGCATTTAGCTAAGGAAAAATCCGTATACTCATTGATATAAATAGAAATCTGCACCTATCAATCTGTTGTGTTCAGACACCGGAGGCCGTATCGCCAAGGCCTTTGTTTGCTTCGGTTGCACACATGGGGATTTCAACACGACTGCCCGATACGTTGGGTTTCAGCCCGGCCTCATTCGCACGCTATCGATTGTCTCTGATGTCAGCTTCGATTGAAACTGTCCTCCGCCGGCATTTAAGGTTACCATCCTAATTTCGTACAAAGGCAGCATGCTATTATCATATGCTTGCTTTCCTCTTCGTTCTTTTTCCAATCTTAGCTGACGCTCTCAGTGCTCGATATTGATGTTTGTCGTAGTTTCGCTATGAAATAAGTCCGCGATCCCTTATAGTAGATTCTTAAAACAGGAGATTTTATCGATATTCGATTTCTATATAAAAGCAATGAATGTAAAAGTGAGTTCCCGCTTCTCCCAAAGTTCACTGGTTGAACGATTGTTCAACGTTGAACTCAACGAGCTCGTTGCTTACTACTTGAGCCTCACAGACTGAATGTTTCTCGGTTGATTCGTAGAACACAAATCACCTATAAGAACACCTCACCAACGCAACAATCTATGATCCTACTGATGACATCGATAGGTTCGAAAGCGCAGCTCAGGATTGGTCGGGAAAAGTCACTTATCATAACCAGCAAAAGTGGTTCAATTGAGAAGTCAATAATACCAGCACAACTCGCAAACGTCTTTTTTCGCCCTCTGTTTTTCAATATTGTTCGTTTCAGCGTCGAAACAATATCTCATGTCTTATTTGATATACAGCGACCTCTTTTGGACCTTCCCGTAACGGTAAATTACAAAAACATGATTAGTTTTAGTAGCCAAACATAATCACCGATAACCGTATACATTTGAAGCAGCAGCGGCCGCCACATCAGCAGCAGTAACAGTTGTAATTAAAACAATGTTGTAGAATGGCTAAAATCGTCCGCTGTCTTCATATCTTCGTTATGAATAGTATAACAGTAAGTTTTGTCTTCAATACCGTTATACCGTTAATATCATAGCAGTATTGGTTGTTGTTAAGCATCCGCTTTTCCCCTTCTTCACTGTCAGCGCTATGGACGACGCTGTTTCATACAATTCACCGGAACATCTCAGTTTATTTAATATATTCGAGTAGCACAAATGGTAGCAAAACGCGAGAGGTGACGTACGGAAATGCACAAGGTAAATGGTATGCATCAACTGTAACACGCAGCAGCGACGAATATTGTATAGATTCTGTGGTTATGCTGATATCGGTGGTCAGTCATTTACCATGACCCAGTGGGTTTCAACAGACTTCAGCTGATTCGGTCGAAGGTGACACAGCTTGTTCTAGCTCTACTTTAGCATTTCGTTTAGCCACAGCTAGGTATATAAATTGATTATTATTATTTTTGCTTAATTCCTCATACTGCTACGGGTACCATAGGATCTTAATCATCATTATCTAGTGCTATATATTGTGTATTAGCTACGTCTGTAAGAGCACAAAGTTTCCGTTTTGCCATTAGGTAGCACTAGTCATCTCAGGCGCAATTGAGCGATACAATGAACACAAATAATAAAAAAATACTCGCGTTTTAACTAATATTGTTCTTATCGCGTGTAGGATAGTTTGTAAATATTTACCTAGTATATATATATATATGTTAATGTTCCCGTAAGGAAGAGTCTGTATGTAATTGATCGGCCGAAAGGTAATTTTGTTGTTTCAGCTTTTACTTGATTAAAGTCATTGTTAGCTCTTAGGGAAAGGGTAACTTCGCTTACGACAAGAGATCCTGTAGCTTTCCTTTCCTCTAGACTTAGGACAACAAACCGGTCCCTTGATTATGGGGATGAGGATGCCTCACTTATCCGAGCTGCATATTTCCTAACGGCGACGAAATTCCAGAATAGGCAGAGTCGAAAAGTATGCTGGTTTTTCGATGACATGATCTAACTCAAACAAAAAGTAAACAATGCGCCAGATGGCAAGCAGTCCCAATAGAAATTCAGCCAGCTTTAAAGCCCAATGGTTAAGTAAAACATACATGCAGAACGTTATAGCTTGTCTCTACAAAATTACGTTGGTTTTATCAGCTTCAATTAATAACCTTAAGCCATTGAAGAATCATCCAAATTCACTCAAATTTTCATGGTGAAATAATTAACATCTGCGATTAGTCGTAACGATTTGTCCCGTTGATCCGTAGCAAATTAATAACAACCACCCACCATCAGTTCGTTAGAATGACGTACATGGCGGCGCTAATTACGCTTGTCTTCTTTTGAATAAGATCATTGTCAAAACGTAGCCTCTGCTTACCCCTGGTTTTAGCGTCAATAAGGATTTCCGTTATTACTTCAAATGTATGTTGCTATAACATCTTTTTTTTGTCTTTTATTATTTTTTGTCTTAGCTATAACGTAGTGTTTCTCACATGCGGCCTAGTTACCATAGTGGTAGACATGGACAGAAAGCAGCGATTCCGTATCTATCCAATGTAAATATAAATGTAATTGTTTCCATAATCGACTATTATGCCTCAGATATCTTTAATTGTATATATATTTTCATTGATTAGTTGACTGGTCAGTTCCTTAGATGATTGGCTATAGTTGATGTTACTTATCGTTAAACGGACGGGCTGAATCGGTAGCTGGCACAGAACAGTGGCTTAACGCTCCATCCCTATTTGCTCGGTTCGATCAAGCCTTGTGCAGCTTCTTCGTTTTCATGCAATAACATCATTATTTTTACATTTGCCTATATATATATATATATATATATATATATATATTTTTTTTTTTTTTTTTACGCTCTTCTCATCATCGTAATAGTCTGCAGTTGTTATGTGTCTTATTGTGACCAAAACGTTGTTACTATCATTATTCCTGCCACATAGCATCCTTCTGTTTACTATTTCAGGCATGCTTTCGCTATATAATGTAGTAAGTTTAAGTTAAGTGTATCTATCGAAGAAGTATGTAACACTCGGCAAATGCTGCGTTTGGCTGTTACTTGCTTACGAGACCGATGAATTCAGAGTGAATATTCGTATGCTTATGCATGTCAATTCCCCTCAGCTCTCATTTCGGTTCTTCTTCAGACCAACTCAGGGGTTAGAGGCTGGTATCGACCATACAATCGTTCAAAAGTTCCTGCAGTGCGTACTGATCGATCAGCGATAGAATTGATTTGGTGATCTCTGTTCGACTCTTGAGTCACTTAGGAATGGGCGGTAAATGGTCAAACCTTTGACTTCATTCTAGTGTGTCTTCTGTCGGTTGAGTGACGTGTATGTGTGTGTCTATGTCTGCTTTCACCATTGACTTGATCGCTGCTACCCTTATTTTTTTCTCTGTTGGCCACTTTCGTGGCTCCAGCTGCTACCTTTTCGTACATTTGTAAAATGGCTAGCGCGGATATAGCACAACCTAAGCTCTCAGTAATCGTTGAAGGTCGGACGCATTTGATCTGAAAGTATTAGCAGTAACGCAATACGTGTAGCGTCAACTACCACGACAAATAAGTTCCGGTATTTCCTGTTGCGGGTCTTTTATAGCGTCTGTAACGGACCAGCTGTAGTGTCATCCGATAAAAATAAGTAAATACAAAACCGTCAATAAAAGCCCTTTACCCATAGAAGCAGCAGACGGCCGCCACTTTAGACATTTTGATACCCTTCATTCAATGCCAACCTTCTTATTTGCTGCGTCTGTCGAAAAGCTAATGACTGCCAACCGCACAGCAACAAAAATCTACCACAGATTTGTAATTACTGTTTCAACGTTGTTGCCCGTTATGATTGTTGTTGTTGTTATTATTCATATATGATAGGACCCCATCAGCAACGCACTGTCGATGGAGGCTTGAACAAGTCAGACGTGGGACGTATCACTGGTAAGCCCAGGGATGTGTATAAATTGTTGAGCGCTAACATCTACATTTGCCGCTGCAGCTGCGCCTGCGTGTGCCGCGTGCGCTGCTTTTATACGATTTTCAATCTCGCGTTCTTCCCGACGTTCTTTGAGTTCTAGCTGATCGTGTAGTACAACAAGTTTGTCACGTTTTTCAAGAATTTCCAACATCTCTCGGAGAATCGCGCGCTCCTCACCCACGTCTTGCGGGGTTTTCTTCGAGTCTGTAAAGCAAACAAATAAGATAAACGCAAAGGAAGGGAAAGTTAGTAAAACTGAAAACAAAGTAGGGACGCAGGTAGAACGTGTTTCACATACGGTACACATGTTATAAACTAAACTGCGACACATACGCTAAAACAAACGTACAGTTTGGCAAGCCTATTGAACATAACAGCACAAAATCGGCTCTATGGTAGGGTATATATTCGAGCTGTGGACAGCGCCAGGATAAACGACAAGTGTCTTACTTTCAGTCGAATCACTTACCAAGCTGAGATTTTATTTGATCATATGAAACTTTCACATTTGGCATTTTGCCAATGTGTTCGCATTACACGGAGCTGGCCGCCTCCCTGACATAAGCCTTTCGCCAGAAAAAAACGATCTAGGCCATATTCAATACCTTAATCAGGTGCCTCAAATAGAGGTTCAAGTTATGTAGTGACCTTCTCGAGAATCTACTCTATATCAAATCTAAGACTTTCACTGTTTTCTCAAGGTCGTTCCGAAAGTGGTCAGAAGGTAGGTATTTCTTCAAAAAAACATAATTTTTTGAAATTACTCTATGTCCTACCTAGTTACTACTGCCGTCACAAAATACTGTTAGGATGACCCTTAGCTACCACAATTAATCCTATTAAAATCAGTCATATAAGCCACATAAGCCGAACACAGAAGTATTTTCCTCTTTTAGTTGATTATGCTTCACTTACCATCAATGGCCATTCGTTCTCGCATTTCCTTTTGTAACTTCGCGTGCCGGTTTTCCAACTCTAGATCCTTGGCCCGGATAAGCAGCTCCTGTTCACGTCGATTAAGCTTATTCTTTTGTCGGAGAAGTTCGAACAGTTCTTGTGTTAATCGTTCCTTGTCCGCTGTTATATTTGTTAGATGAGCTGCCGGAGCCTGACCTAGACGACGCAGTTCTTTCTCTACGTCGACCCCTCGCGCCTCAATCCCGGCACGCTCCACTTCGATTTCGGCCAGTTTCCGCTGAATTTCCTGAGCGCATCGCGCCCTTTTTAGCTCCTGCTGTTTGTATACACGCTGCTGGAATCTTTCAGCTTTGTCCTTATCGGTGGCCTCTACTCGCCGGTCGCTCAGAATGTCCTGAACATCGGGAAACGGCTCATTATCATTGTCGCTCTCACTTCCGCTAAGCAGCAAATCAGTTCCCGATATGAGAGTGCTCATGCCAACGCTGCCTAACCGCGACTCGCACAGTCCCAAACCGGACCCCACCGAACCGACTAAACCGAGCTCGGTGACAACCGAAAAGCTGCCCGCGCTACGGACTCCGCTGGACGCTGTAGCACTGTTTGGCGTGCATGGGCCTGCATGTCCTGTTGACCGCAAGCTGTCCTGGCTCAGGTTCCGCTTTTTGTCTTGGACATCCTTGCTAAACTTGCTACTGGTTTTGGCATGGTGATCCTCTTCACGATCACCGCCTTGACTGTCAACCGATGCAAGAGAGCCTCGTGGTGTTTTGCCCTGTGCCTTTGGTGAGAGCATTTTAAGTTTGGCCGATATCGTCACCTTGCCTGAAGGGCTTTTCGCTAGAAGTTCACCCTTGTCTTGTTTGTCTTTACGGCCTGATGCTTGCTGATGGTTTTGGCCGTTAATATTTCCGCCGTTACTATCGCGGTGGCCGGTCGAATTAGCGGAACTTGCGCTACTCTTACTGCCGAACGTCAGAAACGAGAACAGCGCATTCCGTGCCTTATGACCTGCCGAATTAGGCCTCGATTGCCGCACATCGGAGGCGCCCGTCTTGCTTGGAGGGCTGCTTTCGCCGCTCGAAAACAACCTTAAACAAAAAAAAACCCACAGGAAAAGGCAAATTGAATACATAACGCGTACAATCGCTCCAAACACCTGAAAGCTTCTTTTCCCGATTGTATATTATATGAAATAACCTTTGTTAAACTTTACAGGCACAAACAATGTGCCTGTTGCAATATTTTTTTGCTTAATTTAATCACATTTACCTCGTAGTATATATTGTTGCTCGGACTTGAGCCTATGGCCCCTGCTGACTTTTCAGCTAAAGATTTAGCGGTCTAAAAAATCATGCTAACAAACACAAGATATTATTATACGTAGGCTAGCGCTAACGAGGCAAAGAACGGTTTACAAGAAGTTGCAATGGAGTGTCCCTAAGTCAATGTGATCTTACATAACATAATACGTACCTCTTTTTGGCGGACGCTTCAGGTGTCTTTTGGGCTTTTGTGGCTGGCGCTGAGGAGGATACCTTTCGTGTGGAATCACCAGCGGCTGCCGGCAGCGAAGTTGATTTGGTTGTCGACACAGTCGCCGACGGACTTGGCTGCACCACTTTTATCCTTGCCTTCGCCTGTTGTAAAGGCTGAAAAGCTGATAACATCTCGGGGTCGGGTGCACGCTCGAGGTACTCGGACTGGGGCCTAAGTGGCGGATGGACACCAGTTGCAGCGTGTCGAGCTATCGGTGTAGCTCCAACTGCTCCCTGTGTCGTCATTACCGTTGGGTCCCAGGCGCCATCTTCGCTGACTAATCGATCACGGTGCCGTCTAACACAGGCTGAAGGCGGACTGATGCCCAGTTCGGCATCCGATTTAAGCTTGGCCCGTTCTCTTGCTTCCTGCCTACTCAACACGTGTTGTTATGTTCGTGCAAAAATAACGACAAACATAAATGTTCATATTAACAGAAATCACTTGCAACACTTGAACATTTTTTTACCGACGTACAATGATCTCTATGAATAACCACGAACACGACCTTTGAAGGTACTCTTACAGCCGTAATCAAGAAGAAACTACTTGATTTTTTTTTTTATTAATTCTGTCATACAGCGGCAATTTTTAATATAGTCTTTCTGTGTGACTCGTTAGTCCTTACGCACCTTGCACGTTCGCGATCAATACTGCACAGCGAGGACACGCTTCCTGTCCTGAACCGCCATTGCTCTCGACCTTTCGAGTCGGGCGTAGCAAACACTGAATAATCGTTGCCAGGTGCTGGCACCAATGGTGGTGGCGGTGGCGGCGGCATATCACCGCCAACTTCAGACGTCCCTTCACCTGCCGCTGCTCCAACTGCTGCATTTGCCCCACTGTTTACCTTAAAACCTGCCAAACTGATGCGATCGTCAAAATATGGCAGGTTGTTCACGTTTTCATAGATGCTTGCTTCGTTGACGGCCTTCAGCTGTGTTAATGCTGCGACAGGGTCGCGGGCCAATACCGACGATTGTGATACCTGCGAAAGGCGGCCGGGCGACGTCGCCCGCCGGTTTGGTTGTTGCTCCCGGTGGGTAGTATTTACAGCATTAATAAGATGGTCACACTCGCGACCATGAGGTCCTGTGGAAGTCGCGTGAGCCACGGCTGTATGCAGATTTTTGTTGTGATCGAGCACACTTGGCGAAGTCGCCGACTTTTGCAGTTCGGTGCCGGCGGTCGTGCGAAATGCCTCGTCATCGTCAGAGAGCAGGTCGTCTTGTGAACCCTTCTGCGAAGAATTCGCAGAACGAATCGACGGGAACTCGAAGTTCTTTAACTTAATATTTAACGTTTTTAAATAGATCGAGTCCGACTCGGTGGGCCGACAAATCTTTTCTGCAAACCGGCCGCCGTACCCGGTGAATTTTGGCAGTGGAGAAATTTTCGCGTTTTTGGTGGACGCCGCCTTAGCCGCTTCATCAATGCGATTAGCGCTTGACGAACGCTCAAGCGGATTACCTACGAAATGTAAATAAATGCAGTAGAATAGAGAAATAATAGCACACGGATATTAGAATGATTAAACATTAGCCGGTTATGACCCGGTAAATTAAGGAGCCGAATTGAAAATGCATACATAAGTAGTACGCTCTATTTTTTTCATTTCACTGCAATCGTATATATAATCATATTACGAGGTTCACACTGGAAAGCTCTTTGGCTTTTTCAGCCAAAGGTTTTTAGCTGCTCAACTAACGCGCCAACGACACCAGTAATTTTTTTTTAAAGTTACACCCATATAAACCAATTGCTGACGATATAACGAATGGCCAATAGCATTTTTAGATTAATTTTTTTAACTTGAATGGGTGCCATTCCAGTGGCTAGACTGGTAGCGCATTCATACCAAAGCACAATTATATTTCTTGTAATGAATGTTTAGTTGTAACTTTTCATCATTAGCTCGCGACAACTTACCTAGAAGCGAAGCATGCGTTTTAAATGGCAACGTCCTGTAATTGTCGAGAATGCCCGTACCTTGGCCTGTCACGCTTGCTGGGCCTGATAGCACGGTTGTCTGATTAGAGCCCAACAATTTCCCGCCAGGTCGTAAGTTGCTGCTGATCCGGATTGGCTGTTGCTGCTGCTGTTGAGTTTCATTATTTTGTTGCTGGTGGACCAAATTAAGTCTATCAGTTGAGTTTGTAGGTGTGATATTACCAATATTCTCCGAATTTTTACTATTTTCTAGTTTTTCGAGTCGGTTAGGCCTCTGTGCTGGCAGCGCGTCATCACGTCGTCCGCTCAAGTGAAATGTGTAGCCTTTTTGCAGGCGAGCAGGTGGCTGTTGTTGTTGTTGTGGTTGCGTTTGCGACAGTAACTGACGGCCGAGCGGAATCTGATGTGATGTTATATGCAGGTCCTCCAAAGCACTCCCATGCTCTGAGCCCTCTTTCGCCCACTCCGACAGCGTGAGGTCCTCTTCATCCGACGTCTCAAGGGTAGCAACCGGTGCAAGTGTACCACTCTGACCAATGCTGCCGTTATTTACCGACAACGATCCCTCGACCCGAACCACCGGAAAATCATCATCCAACTTCGAGATCGATTCGTATTCGGGTGACACTGGCGACGGGCCTCCACTAGCATCGTTATTCCCGCTGGGAGACAGCGGCGAAGTCGGTGACAATAGCGACGCTTCGTCACAATCTCCATCAACGTTGACATCGGCGTCATCGCGGACGCTCATCATAAGCTGGTCTCGGTCGCTCGCCGAGTCGCTTCGCGTCATCATACTAGCGAAGTCTGTTTGCTCGCGACAAGCCGCAGAAGATTCATCGTTCATAATCTCAGTTGCGGCTCTGACGCATGTGCTCGCACCGCTAGCATCGACTTCCTCAGCTTTTCTACCTAAGGTACTAGTTGCACTGGACTCGCTCGTTTCTTCAAGCTGTTGCGCGTCATCCATCATCTCGTCTGGGGTAGGATATTCTGATGAGATTGGCTTTCTATATGAAGGCGACGTTACTACTGCTGTCGTCATTGCTATTGATACTGGTTGTTGGTCACAGCTTGCCCTTGGAGGGACTCTAGGATTAGCCGAGCGACAAATGCTTGAATCTAGCAGTACACTAGTCGCCGGTGAGTGCGGCTGCTGGGGCGTTTGTTGTCTACAAGCAGTGATAGCTGTTACGTGGGTACCCCTTGTCAAATCTGGCTCTGTCCCGAAGCAATCTGAATCGATCTCGTTCTCTTTATGACCATTTTGGTTGTCGTTATTAATGGTCGAATCTTTTGCGATATCAGTGTCCATCTTTTCTGGCTCATGTTCACGATTGTCGTCTGAGCTGGCCTCATTCGAGCTGAACTCGCTGACCTCCGTTAATGATACACTGCCTCCGGCGGTACCAGGGCTTGCGGCATCTTCAGGTGGTGAGGTTAAAGTTATAGGCTCACCAACTGCCCACGGAGGTGATGTGGCGTCGCCCAATGCCTCTCGTGCGCTATCTTCACCCCATCGATCGTCGCCAGTAACCTGCAAGGCGACCTCTTCCAGAACAACGATTTCTGGCACTTCCTAGAAGGCCAAGAAAAAATATAATAATAACATTGCCATGGCAGTTGAAAGCAACTGACACTAGCTCTTCAAGGGAAGTTTAGTTCTCTGAATCCTTCTTTTTTCTAGAATAGCTACAACTGAATTGTTCACGTGTCATAGTTAACCAACTTTTGGCACTAAATCTACCACGTATCGATTATTTCATACTGTTCTATCAAAAAAAAAAAATTTATTTGCCAATGTATGTTCGCTCAAGGTAGGCTCTATGCTGGCCTACCTTATGTTGAGTAACGTTATGCGGTTTTCCCGCGTTTGCATCTGCTTCCATTTCATCCTCGTCATCATCGCTGTCGGTGATACTTAATGTAAGGCCATCCTCGCTTGAATCTCCACCACCCTCATCTCCGGCATCGTGATCTTCACCAGGAGTCTGAAGTATGTCCTTGGTTTTTGCGGTTGCGATACCCTCTTCCGTAGGTGTATTGTCCACAGGAGTTCGACCCGTCGAGGAATTTTTGGTTATGTCGATAACCAGAGGCGAAACTTGCTTCGTACTTACTGGCGCTGTTACCACAGCTCCATGGGGTTTCTTTCGGCGAATGGTCGAATAGTCAACTTCAGTACCTGAAAAAATTAATCCAACCCAGCGGCCGCCGGTACCAGGAGAACGCGACGGAGCGCACAATGGGATCAAGCACGTGATCGTAGATTCGTTAGTGAAAGATAAGTATGGTATTTTTTTTACAGTTTGTTACTGGTAAGTCATTGCAGTCGCAGGCTATGACACTCTGCAATTACTACGGTTATCTAGAATTAAGCAAAGAACTGCGTGCATCACTAGAGGAAGAAATCGCCAAATAGCTAGTACGAAATAGCTTCTTATAATCATCACGCGTGAGTTAAGCCGAACGAACGCAACAATATGAGATTCGTAGATGTATACTATACAAATGAAACTTGTTAAAGGGACTCGATTTTAACGTTATCGGAATGGCTCAACGAAAAACCGCAGTGGTTTAAAATACATAGAATCACGCGATTTTCATCCAAACAGACATGAATAGGTTAGGTCTCATAATTGGTTTGGTCATATTCTTTTTGGCCATTGCAATCTATGCCACACTTAATGATATCTCGTACGTTTAGGCGTAAATAGGACAATAAATTTACAAACAGTTTTGAAAATAATAGACGGTTTTGAAAGTTCGACATGTAGAAACGTATGCCCGTTATTTCTTGATTGAATTCGTGGAACACTAGAGTCAGTTGGCAAAATATATTTCTGTTTAGCAATGCTAATGACTAACATAGTACATACGTTACAAATAAGACAAGCCACATTTAAACGTTATAGACAGGACATCTAGTAGATAACAACGCACAACATCAACGGAACGCCGCATAAACATAATAAGGCATTTACAATATGAAAAGCAGACCGATAAGGCCGTAGTTAGTTTCTATTAAACAATTAATTTTCCTTTTTCCAAGGATTGTTTTTCAAACCATTCTACCAACAGTGGACTTAGGCCCTCTCTTTACGTTACTTCACTTTTTTCGTTAGTTTCTATGTTTCGGGTAACAAACATTGACCAATCGAGATACTAAAATCATAATCAACAATAGGCACTTTGTCCTAATGAACATGATGATGTTGTCTGCGAGCTGCCTGTCGCGTTTCCCTAATCATGACTAACGTGCAGTTAGGCGGCAACGTTTAAAGATTGCATTCTATTACGCTGCTATTCCGGTGTCTTCCCTGGCAGGCTTTACCAATAAAGCGATAACTAAAACGTAAGGATGTACGTGAACTCGAGGTAAAATCAGCCAATTGTAGGCAATATTGACACGGCCGAATCCCTGCGTGCAGTGTCATGACCGACCTGCGAATTATTCAGCCATGCGTACGACAGTGTCGAGTAAACTGGTTAAATTTCATTACAGTCGGTGACAGTGATCATAGCGACACCCGTGAATCAGTAGAGAAACGGATACACAGCGCGCATTTAAGTTCGAATCAAGCTTATGAAGACTGCGTAAAAGCCCGCTATATCCGTAAAAGATCGTCGAAAGAGCGATCATCTCGAATTCGTAATCGTGCTATGCAGAAAAGGGACCGAAATTTGAGTATTTAAGCATCGTCGCATGGAAAAAATGATCATTAAGGCGAAGCGCTAAGGCCCTTGTAAAAAGTACGTTTGCTTTTTTCAATTGTGCCATCAAAGCCGTATCCCGACAAGGCAAAGAAGAAGACGACCTCTTCGTTCCGAGATGAACGCACAGAAGCGAGAAACCACCGACCTTCCCACTGGCAAACATCCATCTGCGCCGAACTTTGCCAATGAGCTCTTGAAGGGGGGCAAGTCGAAATCACAGCAATAGCAGTAATGGTATAGTAATTGCGTTTAACATCTGAAGTTAACGGCAGTGTCAGACGTAAAATTCAGAACGTTTATTTTAGATGTTTTTAGATAGCGGGCTAGAGTCAAGTCCAAATTGCGTATTGTAGAATGTTGCAGCATTAGAGTAAGAGGTCGTTAAGGAAGCCGATAGTTAGCTTTACGCTCTTACCAACAGTTCGACGTTAATGTATAAATCTCGTTCGTTGCCGTAAATGTCTGATGAAGGCAGTGCACTATGTCTGGGTGGTTTGATCAGGAGGGGAAGAAGAATGGGCCATCACGGAGCAAATGTGAGCTTAGCCATCTAACGTTGGCTACCTTTAACGAACAATTTGCACCAGGTTCATAACCACGACCAGCTTTTCCGCAGCTGAAGCGCCTGCTGTCACACATATTTTGCTGTCATTGTTTATATGCTGTATTGGGGACGTTTGTCTGAAGCTGTTCGCTACATCTGTTTGTTATTTATTTGCACGTTACATTTTTAGTAATAGCCGTTATGTGCTCAAATTATCAAGCTCATACAAAAGTGTACCACTTCTTAGTTGTAGCTAGATGTCTCGTAATAAGTGTCGCTATTCGAAGATGGACGTCGGATGAATGGAGCACTTGTATAGCATTTGTAAAGTGTTGATACGTTAATGCTTACACACATGATTTCATAAATAGGCATATTATGCTAGAAGTAAGTTAAAACAAAGTTATTCGGCAGTGTAGTGCATTTACGCAATACGACGTCAGACGGAAGTCAGCCAATGGTTTCGGTTACGACCTCGAGCAAAGACAACGGTGGAATACATGACCTTGAGATGCCGAATGCGTGGTTCTTTATAATAATTAACACACTTAATTAAAGGACACAAAAGCAAGCAATAAGCAGAGACTTGATGAAATTTCTTCCAGGCTTCAACTACAGTACGCATCCTTATCTTGTATCCAGGCCCAGAATAAGTCGACTCCACTTGTACAAGACCATTGTTGTTGCATTACGATTATCTTGCATTTCTACGACACTGCGTGATAACAACGCTGCCAACAAAGAGAGGAACAGCGTCGTTCATGTGCTTCGTTGTGTGTACCGTCGGCACTCAGCACATTACGCAGTTATTATCAGTTGTACCGCCTTTTTTCTTCTTCGAGGAGGAGCTACTGTTCGGAACCTTAGTACCCAATTCCATTTCTTTCAACGTAACGTTTAGTTCCTTAAGAGCCGAGTTCACACTGGCGCTACGAAGGCTGTCTTCGAAATCCATTTCATTGTGAATTGCGTCTATTATTGGCGACGACGACCCAATTGCACCTCGCGCAGTAGAAAAGGCTCTATTACGACTGGGCGTATGCACCTGCGTATCAGGTTGTCGGGGCTTTGATTTTTCATCCATTAGCCGTTCCGGTTCCGTATCACACCTACCACTGGAATAAACACAGTCGGCACTCATATCTGAATTCGACCTATTGTTAGTCCTTTCAAGGTTAACATCACATATCTTTACCTTTGACGGCTCCGCCGGGTCCACAAAATCTTCCCAGTACGTGATGCTTGTCTTTGAGGGACTACGTTTTAGGGCAGGCGTTGAAATGGTTTTTTGAGTCTTCTTGCTCGAAGCAACACTTATTCTCGGTATTACGAGAAGGACAGGATTATATCTGGTGGGCCTAGTAGTACCATTTAAAGGCTTCTTTTCAGCGCGTTCTGTCGACGAAGTTACAGAATATGGCAGTGACTCTTTACTGCCGCGTCCGTTGTTGCTGTTCTTATGTTGAGCCATTGCATCGGGACTTTTCGACGGAAGGCTCAATTGTTTTAAGGATAGTAACGGCGGAGAACCGGAGGGCCGTTGCCTGGGCTCATTAAACTGCGTCGAGTGCAAGATATCGCAGCTGCCCCTTCGGAAGGGCGAATTTCGTACCCGCGAACCCGCGTCACGATCGCCATCGAACGCCCGCCTTAGAAAACTTCCTTCCGACATTTTTTCAAGCGATTCAGTGCGTTCCTCTTCTGAAATTAGGCTATTACGTTTGAATTTTTCAGCAAGTTTGCTATCCGAGGTTCTTCTCGGCGGGATCCTCGAAAGCAAGTTTGTATGTTGTACCGTTGAAATGACAGAGTCGTTTGAGGCAATTCGGCTGTGAGGCATGAAGCTCTTCGCTCTGGTGAGTGTCGAAAGTGCTGGAGAATTATCTACACTTGCGCTAGCCGGACCTTCGGATAGTGAACGGCCGTACGAGGGCCTTGGGGGTTGGGGAGTCAGCAGAGGCTTGATTGAAATAGGTTTCGGCGGAGGCGGTGGCGGAACGTTTCGCGCACTATTGTCTTTTTCCACTCGTGAAACTGAACGGAGAAATCGATCGCAATTCTCAAGCCATTCGCCCTTAGCATTGAGCAACTCGTCGAAATCGCCAAAGAACCGCAGTTTCTCATGTGACGCACGGCGCTCCTTGTCACTGTCTTGTCGGGGCTCGCGATTGAAGCTGAATAGGCTGCTCATCGACACACTGGTCGCTTTGTTAGACTTCGATAATTTCGAATTAAAAAATGCAGGCGGTATGTTGATCGGCTGATATTTTCTAACTAGAGCCGGCTCATGCGACATCGACAATTCCCAGTTGTCGGTTAAACTCGTTGTACTATGCAGCGGCTGAGTCCTTGACACCATTGGCACTTCCCTATACACTGGGGCATGCAAATGTACAGGTTTCAGCGGTCGTCTGTTATTACGCTGAATACAAGATGAAGCCGGTCCAGGCGAAAAGCTATTGTGATTACGACTTTTGCCACTGATGTTGTTCTTGCTGGTGAAAGTGGTACTGTTGTTGGTTTTGACAACACTGTTAGTTGACACAGCAAACTTGAAAGCGTTTTGTAAGTCTGGGTTACTACCCGTCTGGTTATTCTGGTTACGGTAACTACTGCTAGTATTATAATTGTTACTGTTACGATTATTGCTGCTGCTGCTGCTGCTAGTTAAAAACTGCTTATCCCCAGAGTGGCCAAAAATTGGACCCGCCAGCACGCCGTTGTCCTCAGGAGGAAAGGCGCGACACACACTTTGTGGCATGGAGAAGGCATTAGGATCTGACGGGAACACAAATGACGGCAACGGTTTCTGTGGCTGTGGTCGATGTTGTTGATACTGTTTTTGTTGTTGTTGCTGCTGCTGCTGCTGTTGTTGTTGTTTCTGTTGTTGTTGTTGTTGTTGTGACTCTCTTTTTGTGACTTCAAGATACTGTGGCGGCGCTGGCGGTCGTGTAGCTGGGGCACAGAGGACTCGCGCTGGTTGCCGAGATGATGGTTCGTTAAGAGTTTCCGAATCCGAACTGCTATTGCCACTCGAACGACCCAGGTAAGCCTCTGTTAAGGCTTGATCGTATAGCAGCCTTGCGAGGCCGCTACACCGAGAACGCAGCATTTCCACTGCAGCGCCTGAAGCAAGTGAGGTACTCGTTGAGGTCGTAATTGAGACAGTTACTAGAGAAAACCGTTCGTCAAACTCAGCGATTTGAGTCTGCCATAGCCTGCCTCACTAGCAAACTATAGAAACCAGTCAAAAAAAGTCCTTTGAAAAACCAAATGCCAACGATCACCAACAAAAAAAGCAGCCGATACGTTCCTCCAGCTAATTTGTCAGTTATGGAAGTAGCGTTTTACTGTTATCCAAACAGAATAGGGAGAGCTACGTCTTAAAAACAAATATTTAAATATGGTTTTCAGGGGTCATATGCCTCGTACGGCTTACAACGATTGCGAAGGCCACAACAAGAGCTGAGCAATTTTACCATAGACATTTTAAAACGTATTGATAGAATGTGGGGCTTTTTTAATAATTGTCATCTTCTAATAGCATAGAAAAAAATTATATTTCAACGCCGACATAGAGGTTTAGCCGAATTTAGACATACGCAAACAATCATCGAGTCTAACGGGCACACTTATTTCGTTTCAAAATTAATTATTAATATAAATACAGCACGTTCCGACACATATTAACTCATCTTTTAGTGTGTTTTTAGGCTTCTGTGAAAAACAGCATACGCAAAATTGCACTAATCATAATAACAATATATATAAGCAAAAAATGAAAGCGTTCATTACTGCGTTAAACGTTTTCACTTGCTATCAAGTATCATAAATAAATGAACGCCCACTTTAAACAACAACGTAATTCACTACAACATATGGTAGCAGCCGTGCCCCTAGGCAACCTGCTCCTTTTGTAAAAAAACAACAGAACGATGCAAAGGATATTATCTATCAAACATTTATATACCAAATAAATATAAGGAAATTACCACCCATATGCAAGATTAATTAACAAAAAGGGCATACCATCGGAGATCTCGTCGGGGACGCTCGAGCGCTCCTCCGCCGTCGTGTTGTTTGCAATCAGAGAATTTTGTTGTTGAGGATGTTGCGAATCCGATGCGTATTCGTAATCACTGTCCACGTCATCTGTTGTAGCGCCTATGACACAGGACAGCGACACGTCAGAACAAACCACGCGCGGACAAAATCACAGGGCAAGAGTAAAACAAGCACAATCAGTGACAATGACAGTAGGTCACTTCATGCACATCGACTCATATCTCTACTGTATTGATTGGATAACTCCACTTTTGAATAAGAGACCATATTGGATGCTAGAAATATTTAGCTTGCCATAGATTGCTATGGGATAATATGCAGTAGTTAATAAATTCGCAATTGTTATTCGAAGGCTACTTTTGTTTTTGTATCATCGTTCAATTATAATACCTATTGCGTATATATATGTGTAGGTGCATTTCAGTATGCCGTGTATTTATTTAGCCGCAGGCGGGTTTATCGCATCCGCATGCTTGCACAGTTTAGGCTGTAATCGAACCTAGCTACTAGTCATGCATTCACTTTCACATCCTTACAATGAAATGCAAAAAAAGATGAACCTCGCTCGTT
The DNA here is from genome assembly GCF_002532875.2 of Varroa jacobsoni. Classification (NCBI taxonomy): domain Eukaryota; kingdom Metazoa; phylum Arthropoda; class Arachnida; order Mesostigmata; family Varroidae; genus Varroa; species Varroa jacobsoni. The sequence continues at coordinate 82,425 of NW_019213801.1, read as the reverse complement.
CGTCGGAAAACATAATCGGACGAAAGACTTTACCATACCTCGTTGTTTCGGGTCGCAAAGCGCTAAAGGAAAGCCTTAAGAAAAGGATTCTCAAGTATCAAGACATGGAAAAAGCATTTGTCTCGATCTGATCGAGGTTACAATCTATCTTTTCAAGCAGAACGATTGAACAATTCGAAAAAGGATTGAGGCAATAGGATGAAGGTTATCACAGAAAAATACTTGCCTTCGAAAAAGTGAAAAGTTACTCTACAACAGTCGACCATTTAGTTAAAGACGATAACCAAATAGCTGTAACGAACAGCAGAAACAACGCCTTGAAAGGCGGCAATGCAGATGCTGTTTGAAAACACGACATTTCAAATGAATAACTTCGGTTTGGTTCAATTTCTTTTCATTGAATTACGATACCATTAAATAACTTGCCTTCATCCTTTTCGGTGGAGGTTTCCTCATCGGTAGTATCATCCGTGAGCTCTTCCTCATCGCTATCACAACAGCTTTGATTGTGCTTTTTGCTCCACGTTTCGGCTAGATGCCGGGTTGCATCAGCGTCTGCCGCAAGACCCTGCACTGCACCCGCACGAAGCATCAATTCCTGATCTTCATCCTCGTCATCGCTGCTCAACTGTTCGAGGTCATCATCGGTTTGGACTTCAATGGCGCCGAGGTTCCGCTGAGTTAATTCTTCTTCGTCTAACTCCGAGTTGAGCAAGTTGTCCTGATCCATAAGTTCGGACGCGTCGCCGAGGTTTTCGAACTCGGCGCGCTCTGGTGTTCGATCACTGTTTTTATTTAAACCGTGTAAATCGGGAGAACATACCTCTTTAGTGGAAAACGCACTGTTTGGCCTCTTGATTCGAGCATGATTGCAAACATATTTATTTTTTATTATGTAAAAAGGAACATCTTGGGACATAAAGGTGATCAAACAATTTTCGGAAGCTCTTACCGATCTATGTCTATAAGGCTGTTGCTAATTCCCGGTTGGTGCCTTAACGCCTGTTCGGGCGTCACTCGCTGCGGTGCCAATGTCTGTACTGTCTGCGTGTCTTGCAATGCAGTCGATGGTTCTACGGAACGATCTCCTGGTGTTTCCTCCCTACAGATTAACAGTTTTTTTAATACGCACGTGAGAAATGCGGAATGAACGCAGAGGGTACATGTGCACAGGTCATTATATCAAGTGAGGCCGAACATCCATCGGGCGGGTTACTCTAGAAGGTCCCTCTAGTATGATACTAGGTCTTTACTGTGAGGCGTACGGTAGGTAGTTCATTCAACAAGACAACGTACGTATTAAACGTTTTTCATTTTGCGTTGTCGTGACTTGCATTTAACAGTTAGGTTGGACAGTAAAGAATTAGGCGGACAGCAACGGTATCAGACCATATTACGTTTGTACATGCAAAAAACACTACTAAAAAAGCTCTATAAATATGTAAAACCTAGATAGAGAAGATGGGCGGAAACGTAACACTTCTGGGACACTTGTTATAATGGCCTGTTTTACCCTCGAACTTCATAAAGTTCGGCCGAAACTATCTAAATTTTAGAATCGCCCTTATCTTATCGCTCAACTCAAGAACTCGCCTTCTAATTGTATGTGTTGTAGTGACCAGAGACTTATTTCATTGTAAAAGTTTCATTGTCCATTTTGCCACGGCCCTTACCGGTCTTAATTCTGCTTATATGCATGCTGCTCTGTACACTTACTGGTTCAACAAATCGATCTCTTACTCGCTCTAATTTGTTCTACTATTTTTAATTTAAGTTTTTAATATGTTCGTGACTAACTCAAGCACATGTCTATGCATTTACTATATAGTAGTCACATACGTCGTTGGTAGAATTTGTGCAGGTCTCGGTTCCTCCTGAAGAAACGCCTCTTTCCGTCGCATCATTGCCGTCCATCGTGCTGACGGCTTCTCCATGCGGAAGTGCTGCACGCAGAAGAATTTGCCACGGCATACGCCCGAGCTATCATATGCGTATGAGCCGATACGAAGATTATCGTCGCAATATTCGCAACGAAGACACGAACTAGAAGAACACGGAGGGAGGGAGAGAGGTAGGGAAAGCGGTCGGTCGGATTGACAGATGTCGTGAGACGACGTCGAAAATAGAGCAAAAAGTAGAGTTGGTTGATGAATAGCGAATGGCCGATGTGATCCAGTGGAATGGAAACATAGTTGGGTGCCAGCAACGAGACCGGGACCAAAAATTGGGGAGCAAGTAAAGGATGGACATCAAGGTTAGAGCTAGTAGTTGACAAAAGGTACGAATCGCTGGAGACAAAAAACCAAGAAAAGGCCGCTTATTCACAGCTCGTTTGTCTTGTACACGCGCGCGCATACACATACATATTACACAATTTTTAGATTTTCTGGATTGAATTAACAGCCCCACTTGAGGGTACCACTTAAAAATTGATGAGTATTTGATAAATGTTTGGTAGCATGTTTAGGAGACAAAAATTTGCTGTGTGAAAAACAGGGGGTAAGATTTGTGCTAGATGAAAAAATCGATAGCATAATAGACGTTGAAGATACTCTATGACATCCGGCTAACTCGAAAATGCAAAATGCCCCATAGACATAATGAAGACACACAGCTGCGTTGTGCTATTACAACAAGCTTATTAAATGTCTATTAAGGAAGAGGTTATTTCCAACATTTACTATCCTCTAGCAAAAAAAAAATTATATGTTTTCTAAAACATATACTTGATTAAAAACTTTTGTATGGTTACCAAAATGCCAATTCAGTGTTAAAGACGACTCTAAGCTTAGACCATTACTATAGGCCATCTGCATAGACTAATTACTATAGTGAATTCAAATATCATAAACCCGCTGCTCACTTTTTTTTGGTTCATCAAATTCTAAATGCACACGAAACAGCTCAACATAGCAAACCAATTGTCGAGGAACAACATTGTCGATTATGGCTCAGGTGAAGTCAGCGCGACAATCTACAGGGATTAGGGTTTTTTCTATGAAGAAGGATTTTTTGTTCGATTAATACGGCCAGTAATGTCGTTCTGAAGCTAAAAGTTGACAGGCAAAATGTTTAGTATTTTTCTCCATGAACTACGCATACACTACAGCTTTGAATAGGTTTTTTCGGGCCCTGCCCAAAAGTCAGTGATGACGTACTTGCTTCTTTCGGGCCGGATGGCAAGAGACACTCCATCACAAGCATGGCCATAATCGTCACTGATGAGGTTAGGTTAGGTCTTGTAGTAGCAGCCTTGCAGCAGCAACAATGAGGGTAAAGGATTGTTTGTCTCTTAATTATTATCTTTCTTGCCTAATTCATATGTCGTTTTCACCACCAGCACGCCCCATTGGCGCACAGAGCTTTTGGGGGTACTTGAACAGATTCCGAAGAGGGTATTCATGGGAGGCGCGGTAGTGAACCGGCGACCCATTCACCATCACTTCGTCCAGCTTTAGTCGACCGCTTCAAATACAGTTCAAATCGCTGCGGTTCGCAGACAATCACGTACAACAACATCAGAGAGAAAAAGTACAATTGTACAAAAATGCATTACATTTAAACCGAACAAAAATATCACACTATGAAAAATAAGCGCTTTCTTTGATGTTAACTCTACTTATTTATGTTTCGAAACGCTTCGGTTTGTTACTATATTGTTTGTTCTGCAGATATGATGTAAAACTATTGGATTTTTCAGAGAACGATGAGCAAATGTGCAAAGCTAAAATTTACTGCGTAATGTAATCATGCATGTATGTGTAATTTTTTATTTCAATAAAGCTCGATTTGACGTACAAAATGGTTATCGCTATTTCAACTCATACACCCACTTCTATTAACTACCATATATTTTCCTATAAGCTATACTATATAGAGTTTGTCCTCGCATTTACCGATGGAAAAAGTGTCCCTCCGCACTGAGTCGATCAATAAGATACACCCGCTGTCCGCAGAAATAGCACAGGTCAGACGACTCAGGCACTGGTGCGATGTTTGTGCCTGCCTCAACCTTGTGGCTTACTTCAACTGGTTCAGTATCCTCGACATGCGCCCGCTCGTTGCGACTCAGTGACGAGTTTTTACTGGCTGCGTACGGACTCTCCGGTAAGTTCTGAGCATCCCGAAGAGCGACAAGTTCTAATCTCATCATTTCGGGCGCTCGCACAGAACGATAGTCGAGACAGTCCCGATCAGCTGCTGATACGCCAGGTAAATCCTCGCAACTTAAGGTACCGCTCGTCCCGCCCGAAGACGAACCGCTTGTAGTCTCTTTTTCCTGGAATAGAGAAGAAAATTTAGAATGGGGTACAAGAAGCAGGTTTAAAGTTAGCATGTCATTCCGTATTCACGAAGTCGCTAGCTGGGTCGTGGCACGCTGCTTTGAACTCGCGGATTTGATGTCTATAGATAAAGTACATTTATCTGTAGTTTGCAAATGAAGACCAAGTCTGGTCTTCTAGAAGGTGAACTTTTTGCAGTCTCCTGATTTCTCGGCTTTCTAGAAAGAGGAAGCAATGATAATTCAGATTGTTATTATGTGTGCCTACCTTATATGCAAGGTAGTCCTTGCTTAGGTACTTGTTCACTTTAGGTGGGTTAAGACAAGTTACAGGAGCGGGACGGTTCTGTTGCGCCTTAACGTCAAGAATATTCTTCAACTGAGCTACTTTATTGCGACCGCGTTCCCCCACGTCCATGATTACTCCTCCATCCTGAAATGCGAAAATTGTAAAAATTTGAGCTATCATATCACCTATTTGCAAATATTTTTGTAACGTTTATTGATAATTAGTTGACGTAACAATCTTGCAATGAGTGGTCTCTTTGAATAGAGTATTATTTTATAGTTGATAACGGTGATGCCAATGTTACCTTAAGCTGTCTTTCTACCCGCTGAAGCTTCTCGTCAATGACTCCGTATTTGGCCCTCTCAGGATTTTCACCGCGTAGTCGACCTTCCATTTGGGCACGTTTATCACGGAATACTTCCTCAAACATCTGTGAAAAAGTATCAAATACACCATGTTATAGATTATGCACTCGTAGCATATACTTTTAGCTCAGCTACGAATCGCTATTAGTGATATGATTACCTGTTGTCCCGTTGATGAATAGAACAGTTTGCTTGCAGAGGTTTCACTAACAATGAACAGTTTTCTAACAGGCTTCACTCTATGTACAATCGACGACCTTTAATTCGTCAGGAAAATTTAGCATACTAATGTGGCATGTTGAATAACTTTACCGTCTACAAATCGTAACAAATTAATTATAATAATTCAATAATTTAAACTGTGTGTACACTGCTTAACGAGCGGCCGCTATTCAAATCTTACGTTTTTTCGGTCCTGACAGTATAATTTCATCGAAATTAATTTTAGGAAATCCTCTAATTTAGTTACATTATGCAAAAATATACGTGTAACATGAATTTGTACGTAAAATGAACGTGTCACATAGGGAAAGCACGTTTATGGCTTCGTCGCACTGACAAGATCTTCTTGGAATTCTGCAACGACACCAGGATAAGATCGGAGCAGATCGCTAGTCGCGTACATAATCGATGGTCCCGGGACTCAGGAAGCGCACGTTTACACGACAAAGCAGACGCATATCCAAAGATGAAGAGTATGCTTAAGTACTCACACATAAATATACTCACAAGTTGATTCAAACAACAGATGAACACCAAAGGGTTGAGTAACTTTAATTGTTCTTCCACGCAATGTTGGCATGAACTTCTTGTCAAACCTTCTCATCGATGTAAAAATTTGTCAAAAATAGATACATAGCAAATCTGTCATGTCCCGCATTCATAATGCACTCCTATTTAAATCCGCGCTGGATGGACCATCTAAGTGGACTTTCATTCATCAATCAATCATCAATTTTGGGTGCCCGTCTATTAAAGATGTGCAACTCCCTTGATTGACATTCATACTAATCTTATATTTCCATTCTATTAATTTTTCAATGCCTCAAACGTCCGATACCAATCAACCAAACATAACTTTATGAATTAAGCCATTTAGTGCTTGAAAGGCACGGCCGAAATAAATTTGACGAAAAATCGAGTCGACACCATTCAATCATACTACTTCTTCCTCAACACAATCTAATCCAAGGACACAGTCAATCATCAATCAGTCCAATCGGCCAACCACTCACTCGCATCTTCTCCTGATTTTTGTCTGACGTAGCGGCGGATCCGTTCGCGCCATGGCCGGCGACCGCCCTCAGAGGGGTGCTCGCAAAAACGACACCGTTGAGGGGTCTATTCCCAGCTTCCCTACTTGACCCACGATTCGCTCCGACAGTTTCTTCATCGTCGTCGTCCTTCTCCTCCTCTTCCTTTTCGGGGTCATCAATGTTGTCAGCGGTCTGAAGCGCTTCCTGAGCACCGGAAGTAGCTGTAGAATGAAACGAAGCCCAATCTACCTGTGGCTTTTCGACGTGCGATTTCTTCTTGCCGCTGTCGGCGCGACCTTTCTCGCGTTCTCGAAGTCGTTCCTCAAGCTGACGAACGTTCCAATCATCCTTGCCGATTTTGCCTACATAGTGTCCTGGCGGAGCGGTCTTCTTCGCGCTGCCTCCCGCACTGACGCCCTTTTCTAGATCTAACAGCTGCTGCTGAAGCTCACGAATTGAGGGTCGTTGCGCTATAAAGAGGGTGAGTTGGAACCGCAAAATAATAGGAAAAACAGTTGAAGATAAAAAAAAAGTTCGTATACACGTGTCTGGTGAATATTCAGTTACAATGCAGTGGTGAGGTTCTATATGTAATTTCATACTTTGACGTGATTTATCGGAGCCACTCCTTTGCAGATATTAAAATGATGTAATGCCTGGTTTAAACACCCCATAAATGGGGGGAACGGTGTGTCGCAAACTTACTTAATGCATAGCTCTTCCTAGGGATTCCCTTGGGTGGAGGCGGCGGCTGTTGGTGAAACCCATCTGTCGACTCAAGGGGACCATAGATTCGTGCACCCGTTGAGTCAAACTTCCATTGCTCCTGCAAGCGTTCTTTGCGTGCGTTGAATGCCTTTCGGTCCATGACGTCGGCAACACGTTCGAGCTCGGGCGTCACGTCATTAGCTCGAACACCTCCATGACCACGAGTCATTGCCTCGAGATGGGTACGCGCTCTGAAAGTCACTAGCAGATTAGTGAATATCCTGAGTCCTTTAAATTTAGGTTCAGTTATTTCTTCGTTATTACGTAACTCCCTTTTTTCTATGCAGCGTCACTATTTGACGCCTCCTGAATCAATTAAAACAGTCCAAATAAAAATCCAGGCCCATCTAAGCACCTCCAGGCTCGTTCGGTCATCTTGGATCGTTTGGCCGCTTCATGTGAGTACCCCTCGTCTGTGGCAAGATTAGCAGGTAATGCATTGGGATTGCCGCTGCTAAAAGGCGAATCATAGAGTGATCTTGATCGCGCTTCCCGTAACGGGCCATGCGAACCGCCACTATGCCGATACTTTTCCACGGCCTGTCTAAGGTCTGCTCTGGGTGCTGCAGGCCGCGAATTCTCTTGTTCTTCGAGCAAGTCATCAAACTAAGAAAAGATATACAAAGGCAAATAACATATAATAAAATTGATCCAGTTAGACTAACGTACAGTGAATACGCTCTTTAACATTCATAAGCTATGTTTTATATATGAGTGATCCCAACGTGACATAGCTCTAATTCTTTTGCAAAAACAGCTAGGGTAATTTCGGTAAATCTAGGTTTTCCAGCTTCCATACGCCTCGAAGATTCTAACTAACCTTATACACTGAGCGACCGGGAGGTCTAGGAATCGCTCCACGGAAGGTTTCATATACTTGGGTCAAATAGCTGACCATCGTTAGCTTATCAGGTATTTCACTGGCGGCAAGATCTTGACCGGTCATTACCGGCGGGATCCCGTATTCACGTTCGAGCAGATCGAATACTCTTTGGCAGTTACCTGCCGCGGATGACGGACTCACGTCCAATTCAGATGGATGGCCTATCAACTCAGGGCGGTAACTGAAAACCAGACATAATTATTGGATTAATCATAGGCAGTGCAAATCAATCATTTGCAACGATCTGTAGTATAGAAAAAAAAACTACGATAAAAACATACAGAAAAGCCTAAATGATCATTAGATCCGCTACCCGAAAAGTTTGAAAGTTTTCATATTCAAGCAGTAGTATTGAATATTCTGAATAGATTTTACGATATATTAAGTGTCTTCTCGGCTTAGCCTTTTGTCAAATCTAATAACAGCAGTTGTTTATAACGCCTTCGGTCTGATAAACAAATTATAGAAATAATAATCAACTTCATTTTACCGATGTAAAATGGCCGTGAGTGCCCTTCCATCCTTCCAACTCGTTGTCATGTCCTCTATAGAGATATTATACTGGTAAACCTGCTTTTCGCACCAAAGTTGTAAGCTGTCAGGATTGACTATGCTACGATTTCGCAGTCTCTTTCGTGCCATTGAGCTGAGTGCCAGCTCCATTTCGCTATCGGTGATGTCCAGCGTTATTGTCTCGAGGTCACAGAGGTGCTGTACCTCACCCGGTAGCACCTATAGAGTTTGAAACATTTTCAGGAATCGCTGACCAAGGAAAAGCTTTTACGAACCCAATCGTTACCGATTGTATCGTACTATATACGGTCGATTATCGTATTATACGCGTACGCATAAAAGTCAGACAGGCCCTGATTAGAGGGTGAAGTATTTATTATTACTATTGTTGTTATTATATAGGTTCATTAAAACGGTGAAGTACTTAATGAAATGCCATAAATGGAGCACACGCACCTTGCTTGTGCCTAAACTAAGGTATCGGCTTGCCGGGTTGATCGTGTATTGGTTAACATCTTTATGGAGATTTTCAGGAGAGGTCTGATTAAGAAGACGATAAATTGATTCACGCTCGGCTATCACCTGCAGTTGGCAAAGAGTAAAACTGATTTGTTCCTGTACTGCTCTTTACAACTACTAAGAATTTGCAATGAATCGTTAAGATGTTAGTGATATCGATGCTGAGTCTAAAAAACGAGTAACAAACTAGTTATATATTGGTCTACTACTAAAAATTAAGCACAAAAAAATCATTAATTAACAACGCAGAAAGAAATAATTTTTAATTGATTACAATTATTAGTTGATCATTTTAACTACCTTGACTGGCGGCTGCGTCTCCCAGCCTTTCAGCATCCAGCCGGTATCGAGGGCGCTAAGGAAACCTCGTGCACAGCCAGACCCCGTTGGCCAAAAAGGTTCTAATAGTGAGTCACCCACAAGGCACAGCAAGAGCTTCTTGCCGCGTCGCTCAACCATTCGACTTGCGTTTTCGGACGCGTACATTGACGTGAAGTCGAACATGGCCACGTCTGGTTGACCGTAATGATTTACAGCAAACTCCAGCCGAGGAAGCTGGTCCTATAATTTTGCAAATAGGCCAAGGAAGAAGTCACAGATGTGGTCATGTTAAAGCTGAGCTGATGGAAATGACTAATGCTTGCGTACGCGATATTTTATCATGTTG
>NW_019213801.1:0-72788 GCF_002532875.2 Varroa jacobsoni | reverse complement strand
ATATATGTCTAGTTTTTTGCTGATACTCTTTCAATTAAGGGTCAAATTCTTTCTAATACAACTGTTTTTACCTTATATAACTTTTGAAGCTCATTAGACGAAGAAAGGACGGCTAAAGTTCGGGATAAAAAGCCGATGAGAGATCACTCGTTGAAATTTTCAGCCATGACACACAAGATACGCACTTAATTAGTGTGAATTAAAAATTATTCGAGATTGATTTTTTTTATCACATGTATATACCTTCGTAGCGAAACGAGCAGCGTCACTGGCATAATCCAGCAATGCTGATCGGTTAACATTGTCCGGTCGAAGGAGACTAGCAACATCACTTTGATCTGTGAGGATCACTCCGCGTTCGATAAGCGATTGCTTTTTCGCGGTCATGACGAAATAGTGTGTGTCGTCTTTGTAATAGACGATGTTCTCAAGGTCGATTGCCGTAGCCGCTTGCATATCTCGGAAGAACTTCTGATTGAAGATAAACGTTACCCCACTAATTTCCGGTACTTTATTCTCTTCTTGCGTTTGCCGATTAATGAAGTTTGCCGTAATCCCGATGGCCAATTTGCCACGGAACTCGTTTCGCGCGAAGCCCTTAATCGTGTTTCGCTTGCCATCGGCGCAAATGAGAAAGTCGAACTCATAGTGTGATGCTTCATGATCATGAGGCGTTAACCGGGCTCTCCACCCGGTTTTGACTCCATCCTCCTCGCACGGCTCAATAAGATCCTCAAATGTGACACTCTCATGAATTTCCACACCTAGTAAGAGGCACACCTGAAGGAACAGAATATTACGAAAAAGTAGGCGTTTGTCTATACAGTAACCTCTTGAAAAATATGATCAGTAAAAGTTTAGGTGAGGCCCAACGCCCGTACACTTGCACATTTACACTTCTCGTTATAACTAATTAATGAGAACTATGGCGAGTGCCCACTTTGATAAACATATACACCCGCTATGGTTATACCAGGCAAAGTGCTAATTACATAGGCACATGTAAATGGCAAAGCTTACCCACAGTAACTAAATTAGAATGCCAAGTAAACTGAGATCTTGATAAGAAACAGGTTCCGTGTATATATAGCAAAGCTACAAGGCCATTTAGACGCTTCGAGTTTTTCAGGTCTGTCCTAAAATTTGACAGCTACATGGTGTGCGTTTGTTGCAGACTTGTGCTTACCTTGAGGAGGATAAGCTGGAGCTGTCGAATTGAAATGTGATCAATACTGCCTGCACAAAATTTCCCAAAGAATTTTTTTGCTCCGAGCATACGAAGGTCCTGAATAACGAATGGCCACAGGTGGAGCACATTATTACGGGAGAATCGGTCTCGTTTTTCGACCAGCACAACCTGTGAGACCGCAAAACAATGATAACAGCAAAATGTCACACTAATGCTACCATGATGTTCTTTTTTTTATGGCAGAGATTACAGGCTCATTCTTTTACTTCAGAAAACGTCATAAATCAACGCTTGCTTCATTTACGTGCGAATAGAAGAGGTAAGATGTTTATTACCTCTTCTATTCGCACGTAATTGTTCATGTATACGAATTTTGACATCCGTCTTCTGAGCGCATGACCGTTTCATGGGTAACTTCACCACGACCCATCAACCCCAACCAAAAAATTGACCGGACCAACAGGAATCAGTGCGTTATGAAAGGCGGGACTATTGGACGGCATCAAATGTTTTTAGCTATATTGGTTTTGCCAGTGTTCGCGATACGCAAATGAATATGAGTATTTCGGCGTTACGCATACACAGGCAACAAGACGAGTAATTACTTTCAGCGGCTTATTTTTGATAAATGTCGAATTAAAGCAACGTATTATATTCTTATAACGAAATACTGGTAAATCGTTCATTCTCATTATGAGCGATTTCATCTATTTGAACTAGAAATAAATGACGATAAGTTACGTAACTTCTTACGAAACGATTTTTTTTCAAGTTAAACGGCTAACTTATTCACATGGACTCATTGTTTTAGTTATAGTCGGTTTTATAAAATAAGAACCCTTAGTAACAAATGGTCAAAACAGTATCAACGATACTAATGATGCCCCTGTGCAGAAAAGTGTCCAATACTATAGCATTTACGGAAAACAATTATATTTAAACTCACTATTTTCAGACATGAGTTCGTAAAAATCAATGTTTTAATCGTTTGTCTTCATGTGGGTAGACGCGGAGCGGATCCGCATGTAAACGAAACCATAATCAATGAGTTTGATGATCCGATTGCGACTCACAAAGCCGTCTGTATCCGGTCTGATTAAGTCGGGTCTGCTATGTTGTCCTAGCACTGCAGATCTGTCGATAGACGCTGCTACTGACGAGGTGTTAGTAATTATTTGTCCAATTGACAACGGTTTCTCAATCGCTTACTAAAGCGGCCAGTGCGTCTGTTTAACAAGTGTAACTTGTACTATCTAAAACAGTAGCGCGGATGTTTATATAGTGACGTAAGAAAATATTGACATACTTAAATCTTTTTTTGAATACTCGAATAGCCAAAAGGAAAATAAACAATTTTCATCTTTCAGCTAGCAAGAGAGCTGTTTAATAGGGTCACGTCAATAAGAATTTCGATGATGGCATAGTTTTTTTTTGGGTAAATCATAGCTGGGAAAGATCAACATAGCTAAAGCTATTCGAAGGGTTATTTCGTACCGTTGTCTACTAATTCGGAACACAGATGTTTAAATCGTTGCTGCCTAGATTCGAAACTCAACTCTCATTTCATTTTCAATAATCATACTTCATGTTGCTGTTTGCTCGTCTATCTTCTAATCATTCATCTTCGCCATTGTGTCAGTGCTTACATAATGCGAAACCATTAGAAATGCTACTATTGTAACTGCACCTATACAAGGAGCGCTAGTAAATGCCGAGTCGCCCGTTACTGCAGCGCTTGATAAAAGGTTAAGACGATATAAAAAGAAACAAGTCAAATTTTTGTCGCTCGATCGCTTCGTGTCCCGGCTGCGATAACTGCTGCGGTCCGTCTGTCTTTCCCGGTTGGCCAGGAAATTCACTATGGTCGCCGCGAGGATAATTAGTGTGTTAATTATCTTCGAACCTTGAAACAAAACGAAAATTTCGCTGAAATGACGGTGAGTACAGTGGCGACCACTGTGATATTATGCAGAAATAGTGAACTTGCCCAATCATTACTGAGTCGAAATCACGGACGCTCATGGCTTCATCGGCTCATCAACCGTTCGCTATGGTGCTCACAAGTGGCGACTCGAAAATCATTTTATAACACCGTTCCCATTATTTGCCAATAAACAGAGCAAAAGTGTGCGTCCACCCAGCGCGCGCTGCTGACGCTATCTCGAAACAACACTATCCAGCGCCTAAACGCCAGGCTCGTCCAATTTCGATCGTTTTGATCCAGTCTGACTAGCAACCAAAAACAGTGACCCTGACTAAATAAAGCACCTATCGGTTTCAGTTAAATAGACTCAATTATTACTCAGACCATTTCGCTGACATAATAACAGCAGCTGACGGCCATAACAGCAGCTGCCATTTCTGTTGTTTTAGCGGCGGTAGCAATATTAGAAAGCCAAAGGTAACGATTGCAGGCACTTTTCATTCTGGGGTGACTACGGCAGTGTTCAGTTCAAACGGTCACACCGATAGATTAAAATACAATAACATAACGAAAGTCGTGATTCCAGACACGCCACTGTTGCACAGCAGTGCAGGACTGCTGATATTGAATCGACTAAATTCAACCAGTGAAAATAAGGTGCAGTTGTTAGAGGGGCTCTCTTAGGTAGGGGCTTATTATTACTATGTAAATCTAAAATTATATTATATAAGCCGCAACCAGCGACGTGAATTAGTGAAAAAAAAAGTCTCTTCTCTGAAGGTTTTGTTTCTAATGAGTTTATTGGAATTTTTTGGTTTCTGTTGACCTAAGCTATTTCTTCCTTTTTTTTTCTTCACTTTATTTAGTCTCAATCAACATATATGTGACGAGGGTGTGAAACTGTTACGAGCAGTTAGTTGATTAGTTCGTATATATTTTATGTAAGCTATCTCTGCTGCTTCGAAAAGAACGTACTTAAGCGTTACGTAGATTAAAGTTACCTTGGCGCCGAGCAACTGAGCTTCGATGGCCGATCGAAGGCCGACAGGTCCAGCCCCGATGATCAACACTCTCGTGTTTTCGCAGCTTCGCCCCTAAAAGTCGAGCGAGAGAAATATTAATAATCTGTATTTCAGCAAATGATAGCACTGAGTAGGTGAACTAAGTAAAAAAAATTCAGACCGTTGTGTAAAATTCCGGCATAGCTTTGGAACTGCCATTTGCTGCCGACAGGAAGCACAAAAGAAAAATTTCTTCTACCTTGCTATATTCCTTTTGGCTCGCCCTTTTATCGAGCTTGTTCCAAAGTCCCTGGGCTTTCCATGACCTAAGTTTGTTCTTCAACTTTGGATAGAACTGGTTTAATGGGGCTGGTGTTAGCTGCAGGATGTCGCAGATCTGAAATACAAAAATTGCAAAAAGGAGAGATGTTCATCGCGAATCGGTTCACCCTCTATATAGCACTATTGTATGTACTGTAGCAAGTACTATGTATGTGCCTATATTTTATGATTCGATAAACTGATTTTGGCCTTCTCGCTTTGAATGGGTTTAATAAAAAAAAAAAAATATAAACGAAATGCTTGTAGTATCTTGGGATAGTAAGTCAGTTGAGTTTTAATTCAGATAACAGAGTACTCTCCTTGATTTTTATTTACAAAATCGCAGATTTTATTCATGGCGGTTAAACACTTCTTAATTTCGCCCTGTACGTTTCTGTTCCCACACGGAATACGTTATATCTATATGAATGGATAGCATTCAATTACTTATTCGTCATTAATACTAAAATGGGCGACCTTGAAAGGTTATCATCAGGGCGTCAGGACATAGAGAATTGTTGCGGTGACTTTATTCGCCACTTTAGACAACGATATTAGCGCATGCAGCTCAAACCCGCTAAAATCATCGGGTCAATCTATGTTATACGCCCTAAAGGCGCCGACTTGTTTTACGTACGGTGCTAACATTAGGCTAAAAACTATTTTGCCTAGCTATATCTAATCCTGTGAATGCCGTCTCACCTGACGATAACAGGTCAACACCTGCTTGAAGGTGCCAGCTGAGGTGAACGCCTCGAACCGGTCGGCAGCTAAGGCACTTTCAGGCGACGCGAGCCCGCGAGGCCCAGGGCCCCCCACAGGACTCGTCTGTCTTTGACCCACTGACATAATGTAATATCACGGCACCTGTGGGCGCAATACGCCCGGCGCCCTGATGGCGCCCAAATCAACGCGTTGTTAGACGCATCCCTAACGCCTGAACGGCTCCTAGCAGGTTAAATGAGCTACTGGTGTCAGCGCACAGTAAGTCCAGGATACTTAACGCTCTAAGTTGAATGGAGATCACCGACAGACTTCAGTGATTTCGTTACACCTGAAAGCATTGTTAAACATAGAAAATATTTTTAGTAATGATAATTGATTAGCATATAAAGCATTCCAGTTATGCACGGAGTGGAGTAGAATCCGAATAAAAAGGGCGATTCCTTGTCATCGAAGTTAGTGAGGCCGCTGCTGGATCAAAGTAATTTCTGTACCGATTTGACGATTACAAAGATATATCGCCGTTTACGTACGTTTCTATTGAACTCTGGAATACAAACTCATCTTCATTCAATTGTTTACTCTCTGTGAAACGCCAAACGACTTTTTCTTTCAGTGTAAGCTCCATCAGGTGTAGTTATTAAGCTAAATCGGGCAAATTCATGTCTGTCTGTCTTTTTGTTTGTTGCTTCGAGTACTTTTAATAGGTAGGCACCGTAAACACTGACGTCTGAAAGATAGACTTCAACGTAGACCTTTTCTAGACTTTTTTGGAATCGCAGCACAGTGTTTCGCACTGATCACTACACCTACTCAGAAATCTCAGACTGAGGTGTTCTAAGACCAGAACACCCATCTCTGATGGTTTGTGGACACCCGTTTTTGCCGGTGTTGTCATAATAAAGTTAACTGATCAATTTCAGAATTGGCCTGCTATTTGGTTGATTTATTTTTTTTACATCTCATGTTAGGGTAATCATATGATGATATCAAGGTGACGTCATTCGCAAGAGACGATTACCTCAAGGGTCTTTTTAGATTACTATCCGCAAAAACCCTGCAGGGTCGAACCATAGCCATTACTATTATTATTATGTGTGCCTAGTGTGTTGTGCTGCCGATAAACAAACAAATACACAAGTACCAAAAAAGTAATGCGCGCGAAAAAAAAACTATCCGCTTAGTTTTTTGCCGTCTACTTATTTTTAAACTGTTTAGTGACGACATCATTTTAAACGAATGAAATATACAATAATAGTGATAATAAAATCCCTTGCTGACATAGTCTTCATTGACGTTGACAAATAGTTCGTTCTATCACCACAAGCAGTTCGAAATATGCAGATACAGACACACTAGCATACTGAGAAAAACCGTCGACCACAATGGCAATTACTCGGTCAGTGACGCATCCTAGTGTAGCATTATTATCTACTATTTGCATTATCGCTTGTGACATTTGTCTGCTTAACAGTTGTCCCTTTTTGACCCTAGTTCGTTTCAAATCTTCTAGAGGGCGGTTAAGCCGCGTGTGACCATTGAAGACGGGCCATTGCCTTCGATGTGTCCCTATTCAATGCATTTATTGTCGCGCAAATGTAACTCCGCAATACTGAGTACTTTTCAGGCTGGATGGGCTGTGTAGAAAAGTCAATCACATGACTGCAGGCTTCCTTTAGTTTTGGGACACAACCGCATCAATGTAGATGATAACGAGATTCTAGTGATGGCTCTAAAAACAGATGATTTCTTGAAAATTAGCATTTCAAGCGAATCACATAAGCGTATGCGAAAAAGAAGCTAAGCTTCCACCTTGAAACGTTGCAAAATCACAGGGACAGAAAACATATGCCACTCGCAATTACCTCACGTTAACCTATAGCTGGTTAAGATGCCCGCCATATTTAATTTGCATAACGGCGTATGGCAAATGCGCGAATCGGATTCAAAAGATTCGCGCGAGTTTCTGCCATGGTGAACATACTGACAATATAAAAATTAGGTTTTTAATTTTACCTTCCGCCTGTAATAAGCACAATAGATGTGAGGGTACCAGTCTCTAAAGGCATCGATTTCCCTAAAACATTCAATTATCGAAAGAGTGTCATTCTCTTCGTGTCACATAAATACAGAATTCAAATAATAACAGGCATATCATTGTAGGTACATTCATTCACTTAATATAGAACTACTATTTCTTCACACTATGAACTATGTTCAACAACTAATCCTCGTTTACGTTTGCCTCCATAAGCAATTTAAAAATAATTTACGGTATCTATCAACACCCACATCTCGTTCGTAGCAACAACTTCATCACCACTTAAGTTATTCTTGGTGTCATATCGTTTCGAGGAAAACTTCTACCGTTCAGTATCCGCTCAATAAAAATGCGTTTGGAGGAGGAGGGAAGATCATTTAAAACAGAAGACAGAGCTTTTTTTTTGTGGGTTTTTCTACTTGAATATCTGTATATTTGTGTACGATGGTTAGTGCGCACGCGCGAATTGTCTCATTACACTATTCTTGCTGTCGGAGTCGTTTCCACTGTTACTACGATATGACGGCAGCTATACGACTACTGTTATGACTGTGGCGCCCACGGCCGTATCGAGTGATATTACCATTGTATCCGAAGAATTCTCCTGTTAATACTAGCCCCGCAGACTGGCGGTTATTACTGTTGCTTCAAGAAGTTCAGCGCAACAATTAAAGAGTCGACCTGCGCGCCATGTGCATTGTTTACTTCAGGGGTGTCGACAGGAACAAAAAACACGCTGAGTTGCGCTTCGTGCGGTTTTACCCGATGTTCAAAACCCAGACACATTTGATAGCGAGTTCAGGTGTCTCACGGCGCTAATACTCACTGGCCGCAGAGTTACGCAAAGCGCGATATAATTGATCGTCGTACATAGTTCAGCATCTGCTTCTGTTGTGACAGCTCGCACTACGACGCGATGGAACAGCACAGCAGCATATCATTGTGGTAACGGGCTCCAAAGAGACTCGCAGTTGTCCGCTTTTCGAAGTGCAGCACTGATGTTCTTTGACTAGCAATAGCGCGATTGGTTGTGTTATGGTGAATCTGTCCTTCCTGTATCGTAAAATGGTGCTACTGTACACGTTAGATGATTAATGTCAACTTCTACTGCAACTTCCCGAACCAGCACTTACGATATGACTGCTGGTAATGCTTGGCATCATAACGTACTCATATAATAATACTGTTCGTTTTCCGATTAGAATAAATATGACGTTCTGTTCTCAGCTACAGTTATATGTTGAAATTAGAAAATAGAAAAACGCGACTACAGCCTACGGCAATTGCTTGCGCCACACCCACATGTTACTAGAATGGCTAGTCTTCTTATTTGCTTAAATGATGAACATTCGTATTAAGCAGCAATGCACGTTGGCGGATTCAAACCAGCGATGCTTACATCGAATTTTGTGTCTGGGCGTCGTCCCTCAACTGGTTGAGCCCTTGCCTTGCTGACAATAGTTCGTATTATAGATACAGGGGCATGCGTCACGGTGGCGAGTCATTAACGCCGCTGATTACCTGAATAACAACGTGAACAATGAACTTTCGAATGGCGGCAGCAGCACATTCCGCTAAAACAGCGGTTTTGTTGCTCGTCTTATTACTGCTACTGTTTGTTTTTATTTTTTTTCTTTTTTCACTGATAAGACACATTAGAAGTCTCGTCGGACCATTTGCGAACTCTGCGAAGTATAGGGATGTCGGTGGCTGTTGCCTGCACAGCTGAACTTGGCTTGGCTGACAACAACATAATAAGGAGTATTGTTACGAAACAACTCGTGCGCAAAATGCAAACTGCCGGGAACTACGGCTTATTGACTGCAAAGAAATACAGAAATTTAACAGGAAGCTGAGTGGACTAAATTTGAGACTCGATCAATCTAGAATGAAATGCTTTAGGCAGCATGGCATCTGAAAATGTGTTCAAGCGAATTACTTCGTAGTTGTTCCCGCTCGTTGACTTGAGAATAGGTAGGTAAACGTAAGGTATCCTACGGCCATGCTGCTTTCTAAAAGATGTTTGTACGTGCTCTACGTGAAACATGAAACGCAATAATGAACTACTGTATTTCTACAAAAGTGAATACATATCGTTCCATGGTGTTATAATAATTTTCTATCATGGATGCACGTAATATTAGAATAAGGTGCTTTACATGGATCAAGTGTGAAGAAGTCCAGTAAAAGATGTTGTCCATTTGGTCTTTTGAGAGCCTTTTTGGTACTACAATGACGACTTATATTGCTTATTATGCTATTATCTGAGTTGTTCGATGATTCGCTTCGGCGGTAGCTGAACAGTCCAATGCGAAAAAAATTGCTGCTCAATAGAACAAACCTCTGCGTCATTTCTACCATTTCTCCAATATGGGACGAAAGCATCCACAACCATGCAGCGGTGGAAGGGGAAGAGACACGTGAAAAGTCGCAAACTAAAGATAAATGGATGACAAAGAGAGAGAAATAATAATACAGGGGAAGAAATCTTTGTCGTGCGGGCAAACATCATCTCGGCCGCCAAATGCCCAGGTGCAAACTATCGTCTGCAGGCAGACGCTCCAAATTGGTCCAAGTATATTCGGCACGAGATGATGTCTCAAAAGTGCCACATCGAAGCAAATTAGATAGCAGTTGTAGCTGATGATACGTATAGCTGATGATAGTTACAATAACTACCATAACGTTTACTATTAAACCAACTACAGTGCAGTCAGTGTAGTTGATTTAATGCTACAAGCACTTCTGTTATTGTTAGTGGTACACTTAAGCAGCACTGACGCAACGTAGTTGATGAAGATGACGTTAGTGCTGTTGATGTAAACGATCAAAACCAAACTGGCAAACGCGGCGTCGGCAACAGCTGCACGTAAATCAGGAAAACGCGACGCACAACGACGGAAAGCAAAAGCAAGAACTAAAACGTGCAGTCAATGCAACGCAAAGAGTCGATGATGGCGAAGAACAGGAGCGAGGGGATATGAGACTGGAAACGGGAATGAAGCATAAGTAAAAAAAAAAAAGTCCATTTTGGTCCGTTACAACAACAAACTGTTGTAGGAGCAGAAAGCTAGAACAGGTAAGCCAGAACGTTTACGCCGTTCGGTCCTATAACAATATGTTAGCTGCAGTGATAATAATAGCAGCACCTGCCACAGCTAGCAGTACCGCTTCATCTAATTCGTTTTGCCGCTGCTGGTGGGGCTGACAACGGTAGTAGCAGCCGTAGTGCGTAGAAGAAATTCGCTTCGAATCAGTGTTCAGGCTTGACACAGACAACAAGAGTAACAACGGCACCAGCATCGGTATCTGCGGCGGCGACAGCGGCAAAAGAGCAGACGTTGCAAGTGCATTCACAGCGCCACATGATAGCGACATGAACAGCTGCAACGGTAACGGCGCCAGCGCAACGCTACATGCGCGGTATAACGTTACGCAAAGCAAAACGATCGGACGCAGAACGCGGCTGCGCTTACTAACGCGGCAGGTCACTACCGGAACCGCCAACATCTGCGGTGTCGCATCATCGGTTCTTTACCGCTAGCACTGGCTTGTGCTAGTGCCGCAATGGTTATTGTCGCCCTCAACAGTCAACGACATCGATAGGTACCCGGCCCACCGACTATCGGATTGACACGTTATTTCTTCGACTCAACAGCGGACGTATCAAACAAAGCAGAAAGAACATGAAGCCGATATAAGTTGTTGCGGGTGGCAAGTCGCAAAACAGCACGACGACCGTTATCCGAGCTAGCGAACTATGTACCATTTAGACAGAGCCAGACCCGCCACGATCATCATCGCCAACAGCAACAAATCACACTGGAATCGCGGTGTAGCTAGTCAGTTAGTTAGTCAGTCGACGTCACTCATGCAAAAGGGGCAAAGAAAGGGTTGATCGCCACTCAGGAAAAGCGAGCTAGACAGCGGAGCACAACTGTCCTGAGTAGTTTTTTTCGTTACTTAGGTCTGCTTGATTTATCGGTTCATACGCAAGCAGCACAATTAGGCGTAAAATACTGTTGAAGTGGACCCCAAACTGAAGCAGCTAGAACAGAGGGGAGTGCAGGAAGTGAGTAGTTTTGACAATGCAGCGAGGCGGCACGAAAACAGAATGCAGCTCGTCATGGCAATGTTGAGCTGGTAAAGTGTGATCAGGCACAGAAAATTATGCTTACCAGAGGATAACACAGAGCTGGAGACAATCGGAGAGGTAAAAAGGAAGTGTGAGAATCGATAAAGAGTAACTAAGGGCAAATTGAGGAAGGGTAGGCAAATAGTTAAAAGGAGGACGCAGTTGGTCGCAGCTCATCGATCCATTTTACTCTTTGTAGAATTGTTACAATATCAAGCAGTAGCAAGCCGATAAGATAATCTTCCCTAATAATCCAAAGACAAGGAACGGCGGGCGACTAACCACGAAAGGAAATCGGCACAGCTGGAAGTGACGGTAGCAATCGTTTAGTGAGCGGAGAGCACTTCTGTATATGATGACGATGGGTTGTGATGCGATATTGAACTGTTGCAGGAAAAGTAGACAAGCATAAGTCTGTGCGTGTTCTTGTAAAAAAAAAAATAAATAGTAATAAGTAGTATCAACAATTTTTTGGAAACAAAGCGATTCTTCGCCGCGACCGAACCGGCCAAACATATGAATAAACAAGAAGACAACAGGGAATATATTGCGAAATATAATTTTTTAGATTTAGTGGAATATGTTATGACGTAACAGTGATTATTATATGATATAGATGTTTTGTTCCTATATAAACTTCAGTGAATTGCCAGTCAGCAGGTGGTAACGCTTTTGTCTACGTATTTTTATTGTCTATATTGAGCGGAACCTTCCTGTCTGAAAAACTTTACAGTGGAGAACCGACATAGCAGTAAATCTTTTATGCACATTTCTAGTTTACAAGGATTATATTAAGATCGTTTCAAAATGCTTAAATCCAGCTGCTCACCAATTGACTAAGGTAAACACTCAAATAAATCTGCACCACATTGCTTAATCTATTGGAAGTACATTTCAATAGGCGTAATGGCAAACAATTCGCATGCGCTCTCAATAATTGATAGATTCGCAATGCCCCATAAGAAAGAAAAGACTGTCAGATGAATATGTGTATAGCTATAAGAATCGCGCGGAAATCGTAAGATTGGCTATATCATGCCGCCCTCTCGATTAGGTTAAGATGGAGTAAATCGGATCCTTTTCTTAATCAGTAAAAGTTTTTCACGACATATCGTTTTCAACGGACCGAAAACCTTCTAAATCGTAAGACATCATCTGTCTCGGTAGATATCCTGACGGTGAATTACTAGCGCCAGCGCAAAATGTTAGACATTCCATATAACTCTCTCATATTTATCGGTTCTATTCCTTTTGAAACCTACTTATTGTTAGGGAAGGTCTAATTTTAGAATGAACTCGCCGGTTATCTCAATTGGTTTTAAAACATATCTTGTTTTCCAGTTTTCAATGGTGTAACCAATATCGCCAACTTCCGTTACTTGGTATTAACGTGTATTTTGTTTTTGTCACGTAAGACGTTCTTTTTCTGGCACGAAACAAACATTTGTGTCCGTCATCGTACAGATATTGCTAATAGTAAATATAATAAAATCAGACCGAATAAGAATTAGCGTCATATGTATAAATCATAGAAAAAAAATATCGAGGTACTTTTCCCGCAACGTTGTTATATCCTTACGAAATAGCATTGGTAAAGATACGTTCGAGCTGTCCATTACACGCAACATGACTCAATGCAGCATGGTCGCTGGGCACCTAGATAATATTGACACCGAATGAGTCATACAGTAACGACCATTTATGACAATTGCGCTCAACGGTCCGCTTATTGTTTAACCAACGAAACAGCTATTGCTGCTATAAACGAGTTAACTATGCGGTTACTGAACGCGGTAGGGAACGTAAACATCGGCCCGCTTCTCTCACGGCGATGATCTTTGCCAACTACTACGTTGGTTTCGTTTTCGAAATTTGGTTTTGCTACTGTTTTGCATAGACGGCGGCCGTACGCAGAATACAGTCGTCATTAACTGCACCATAGAGTAGCAAGATCACTGCAGTTTCGAGTGTGTCGATGTTAGTATTAGCATTTACAGCAGCTGCGAAAAACTGGTATGGTTTGTGGGCAATGAATAGGAGCACAGGCAAAGGTCTTATATAGATCAAGCATAAAGAAGGTGCAATAAGGCTAACGAGTGTCTAAAGATTAACTAGAAACCGACAAGGCTTCTATGTGTCAATGGCATGATATTAGTTTTCGGTCAATTTATAAAAAATGGCGAAATGATATGAGCTCTATTTAGAAAAACTGGAGAGTGTTTAAGTTAAATTACGTCTAACCATTTCAGTCGTTTTGCAAGAAAAATGCATAGTTAATTACTTTCGGGAATCACAACGTCTTTTTAGAGGTTATCCTTCATAAACGCAAAACTAACACCACAGATTCCAAGTACAAAATGGATACAACAGCGATACCGTACACAACATTGGGCTGGTACCGTTGAATTTTTGCGACATTAAACTAAATCGATCGTTGTATCTGCGGCTTTGCCTATAGTCGAACAAAGCGTCGCTTATTTCTTGCTAAAAATATTGTTTTTTCTTTGAACTTAAATAGCGTTTCTTGACAATGCGGCCAGTGCTGTCTAATTGATTTAAATTGTCGACGGAAGTTATTCATATTCTCACAACTACTAACTGTTCGTTGCTTAAAAAAATGTAGCAGTTGTGGACCCTTAATGGTATCTTCTTTAATTAATCATTATTGGTAAGTCCAACATCCCCACCCTCTCATTACGAAGCTGAAACCCTAGGCTCCACTATTTATGTATTTATTGAATACCAAAAGGTAATTATGAGCTAGATACAGTAGCCAAACAATTGTAATTAATTAATATGTGGCTAAAATTTCATTCATCTGATTTTGCAAATTTACTCACTTCAGATAAATAACAGCTCCATATTGTAGACTTCCTATCTTCACAGGGGGGCGAGCAGACTCACTAATCCGGAGTAGTGAAACTAACCACTTCTATGTGCAGGCATGTAGTGAAGGCTGCCACTTGCCAAGAACATAATATTGTTAAGCTATTTAGTAAAACTATTGCCCCTCCCTTGTAGGTCTCAAAAACTGGCAGCGCTCAAAAACATCCTTTACCTCTGGTTAGGCAACCTGGGCAAGGGACCATAGAACGCCTTGTGTAAACTGTCAATGTCGATTTGCTCTTTACCTGCTGTAGTAGATATTTCGTTGATTTTTTTTTAAGCGTTCAGTTGAGGATACACATTTTTTCCAGTCGCCTCGATGAACTGCGCCTCCTACAACGGCTCGGCGACCAGCGCGGCCTGTGTTACCATTATTGTGTCGTATAATCGACTACGTCGACTACGCCAGAACCGATCACAGGAATAACAGCCCATTGTAACAGTATTATATTATCAGCGTTAATAAAACAAGACGTTGAGAGCTTTACAAATCTACTAACACCTCAATCTATGATTGTTACATATCAGAATATTTCATCGAACAATTATAGAATTTCAGAGTTGTTCTCAAAAGTTCGCTAGTGCGAGAAAAGGTCGCTATTAAATTCGCCAGTTAGAGCACATGTGTTTGATTGGGTAAGATATTCTGTTCGTATGCATATTAGTGATCCTACCAATTATAATTACCATTGCTTAATTGTTTGTTTATTCAATCACATTTATCTCGTATTTATTTTATTACGCTCCTACATAATTGTGAGATTGTAACTGTACACATTCTACGTCGGAGCTCGTAAAGCAGCTTCAAGCCTCAAAACTTAACATCGTTCAACCTGCCAATACAGTTAACTAACGCCAGCGTAATATAATCCAATAACGGTCAGCTTTCCAACCATTTCATCTGAGATATGACAAGTTTGACAAGAATAGACAGTGATTGATCCCTGGCCTGATCGAGCTTATATGTTCTTACTCTCGGTATCAGTTAATGGTTGCCAACTAGAGCAAATCGATTGTGTTAAACGAGCGCCATTTTTCAACGCATCAAACATGAAATAAAGATAGCCTGATACATAGACGTACAGCAAGTACACTTTTAATGATAATATGAAAACAGCAACGCTCTTCGCCCACTTATGTCCCTTCTTTTTCGTTACACGCCGACCTGGCACTAAAGGGTGGAAGAGACCGTTACATGGCTGAGAGAATTTACCTTTTTGTCCTCCTCTGTTCACTCGTAGATGATGATAAACAAATCTACAGTTCTAGATATCTTCAACAGACAAATGACTAACCGATGTTTAATAAAGAGCCAGTCAGCGATGCACCTAGATGAGTCAGCCAGAAAAATTGTTTTAATAAACGAATTTTGCCGCCAGTAATCGCCTGAATCGCTCTATCCCGGATAAACATATATGCTGTGTGTCGCATGGACGTAAACTGTAAATGTTTTTTTTAGTGCAGGCTGCTATCTAGCGAAAAATTGGTTCGTCCGAATTCGCAATGTATTCAGTATACTTGCATGCTACGTCATTTTTTCAATAAACGTACAATTTGAGTTGTTAGCACCGCTAAACAATTATATAGATGCAACATGTCGCAGATAAGAATAAGCCTTTCCGCTCAAAAGATGCACTCCGGTCGGACACAGTTATCCTGCGCTATCAGTTTCCCGTGCACTTTCTCTTTTCAAACCTGATTAAATTGCATAACTAATTTAATAATTCATCTTGCCCTTGCGTCTCGTCAAAAGAAATGCGATAATGATGACGCCACAAAAACAGAAGTAAAGGTCAATACTGACTTTCAACAATTGTTCTTTTCATCGGTCGACAGATAACCCACCGTCATCAGCACCACTTTCGGCCCCTGGAAATTTATTCTTGAAAATATTCGTTTTGAGGATATTTGAATGCACTTCTCAATGATCTCTGCATTTATGTCTATATTTATTGGACGCAATGAGGTGTAAATATATAGGGCACTCTGCCGTAGACCATTTGACGGCTAAGACGACCTTCAATTGATGGTCCGCATTTGTCGCAAATGTTTTCGCTATTTATGTAGCTTTCATTTCTATTGTTGTTGTGGTTGTTGCGGCTATTGCACAGTTTATCAATGTCTAAACTGAGTCTTCAAGACTTTAAAAATATTAAACAAACTATCGGTGTTGGTGCAGCCTAAATGTTCGCAAGCGGAAGTGTCGATGTTAGTACTACCAATGGCGAGCCAGGGCGAACAATACTAACAAAACAAGAAATAGATTCGCATATAATTTATTCTTTTCATTTTTTTTTTCTTTTTTTTAATTAGGTACTACGCTAAGCCATTATATTGGTGGTATTGGCAGTATCTAAACCAGCTCGTCATCGTGTACAAACGACCCAATGGTGATTCAGCGACCCCTGGAATCAAAATTCGTTTTCATTGGGTTCCGCACTCCCTTAGTAGCGCCATACTGTTTTCGGTAGCGGGTATCGTCGAACTGTATGTAGTTGAACTCTTTAATATTTTCTTTTTAAAATGCACAGATGATGTAAACGGCGTCTGATGCCACATATATCGTAAGACAGACCATCCGTTGCTAGCACTTATTCAATCATCGTTGTTATCATTACAGCAACAAATTGGCCAGCCAGTCAAGTCGGCAATTATTTCATTCTGGCCTACACAACTAACTGTAGCGTCATTACACTTTCTAGAGTCAATATCAATAGAAGTAGTAGCCGAGTAATTCATATTTCGCTGACTAAATAAAGCAAAACAGAAAACCAATAAGAAAAACACACATATGGATTTAAAAGAGCACACGTGACTAAAATTGTTCACCTATATATATATAAAACAAACGTTTTGTATAACTTTAATGATTTTTATTAGACATGTGAAAACGAATGGCTTTGCTTTTGTTATTACTTTTGTCACCTCTACGTCGATTCCTATCCACTTCTACAGCGAGGCATGTTAACTTGGCATGACCACGTTCAGACTTGAATTCTAATGGTTACAAATGTAACGATCCGCGTATGATATTTATATATTTACTCATTTGTACATGCACAGAGATAACTACGATAATAATAGTTGCTCTGTGATCGCGACACTTCAGTGCGTTTATTATTTGGTTACTGTTTGGTGGGCATCTTACAATGAATTAGCGTTCGGATACACGCTAAAATACGAAGGAAGCCCTTTAAATAATATCTGCATAAAACATCACTTTGTCTGTCAACTGCTTTTGTTGATATTCATTTTTATTTTGATCGCCATAAACAACAGCAGCATTAATAGCACAGCTGATGATGGTGTACTAACGATGGCGAGAGTTAAACGGGGCAGGTACATGGGATGTTTATCGCTATAAGACAAAACCGTGGGACGGTTCTCAAGTTATACTATCCTTTCGTTATGAGTTGCGACAGGTCTTTTCCGAATTTGGATCTATGCAAGCAACAATCAAGCTGTTATCGTACTTAAAGTGTGCGGTTAGTCCTATGTCCTGCTGCTAGCAGTGGCCGAAACAGACGTTTTGTCGCGTGAGACGACGCGCCTATTTAGAAATCAATGTTTTTGTATGTATGTGATATATATGATATGATTATGTGAAGTAATACAATAAAAACGACGTTGTCGCAAACGCCTTGAAATCCAGGATCAGTCAAATCCACGGGTCAATGATTCTCTGACGGTCTAGCGGTAAGAAGGGACTGGTACAGAAGGGTGCAAATGGCTATGGAAAAACTGGTTGGTCCCAATGTGCGTGTCAACCCTCGGCATAGTCTGCAGGGCACTCTCAACTCCATGCGGACGCTTGGAAGGTTTTGAGGAGGGTGGGTTTTGGGAAGGAGTCGAGAGGATTACAAGTAAGCAGCGTAGCGCTGGGTGCGACGCAAGAAAAAGTGCCCCCAGCAGATTAGCCGGTATGTCGTCGCAGCGATTCGATGAAAAATTTCACTTCTCATGTTATTGCTGGCAAGCTGTCGTGGGACTCGTTTGAAATGCTTCAGCTTTGTCGAGGAGCACTAGACAACGTATGTGGCACTTGCTGTTGTGACAAAACGTATTTTGGACCAGATAGCGGAGTCGGCAGATAACGGGTCGAGATTGTGCCCACGATAGCGGCACCGTCGCCTATATGCTTGCGTTTGTCGCTGTCTTTACCTTCAAATTGTATTTATTTCTAAGGCAAATAAAAAGTTTGTGGGGTCGTTTTTACCATGTAAATGATTTAAGATGTGGATCACTGGTGACCCTTAAACGGGTTTCGTATCACATAGGTACATCGTCCTGTCAGGCGAGAAATTAATTTTGAATGACCATTTAATTATAATAAACAAGTAACTTTAGAGCCTCATAGTTAATACGTTGTATAAGGGGGTTTTCCACAAACGCCCTATGCCAGTGTAAACACACAGGATAGCGACTGATCGTTTTATTCATATTAAATTTGTTTTTCCCTTTCTCATCGGATCCTGAAGTAATCAGCAACACTTAGTCTGTAGTTGCCTTTTACCTCTTTTTGTCTCCAAAGGCCAAATTAGTGACCGTTATCCTGATGGCAACAAGCGGACGATACGAACTGAGAAATAAATGAGGAAGACAAAAGCAAGTTGAACTAAAATACAATCGAAAGTGCTTTGACAAGTGGTTCCCATAAATGATATCGTGTCTAGTACTGCAACAACAGATTTAAAGTACAAGAAAATGTGTGCCACATTAAACTGTTACATTTATTATCTATATGTTTCACTTATTATTTATTTACCTTGTACTTTTCAATGTATGTTATATCATGATCATTCACCTATAGCATAGAGGTATCCTCAATGAAAATAAATTTCGACTATATTGCAGTCAATATTACGGGACCAACCATTGACATCGCAACGAGATCCGATTTCGTTAAGCTAGCTATTCCACGTAGATAGATATGTATATATACACCTCTTTTTTTCTCACCAATCAATGCCCATCGTCGAAGCGTTAGACCCACATGAGCTCTGAACTTAGAACCATACTTTTGTCAACGAGGAGCTCACTAAAATTCAAAGCTATATTCTTCTTTAAGCGACTACCATTATGTCAAGGAGATTACCAGCATACCCGAATATTTAACATTATTCCGTTGATCGAGCCACTAAATGGAGTCTTCCTAGCTAAACTACAAGCATCGTCACTGCCAGCGATGTAGATCAAAAAATTACGTCGCAATTCTGTACTATATCGTGGTATAGTTTCCAGTCATCGCAATTTCAGCAGAATTGCGGAGTTGACCAGCAGAATTCGCAACATATTCTGTTCGTGCACATAATCGATTATCGAGTGCTTGGTCTGCAATCAAGAAGAACTGATGTCATGCCTATTCATATCATCCATTGGTGGTCCACAATGCTCAGCGTCCTGGCATAAAACCAAATTAACTGCGCGAAGTCAATTGGGTCAATTGGGCTCGTTGTTCCCGTTTTGCCAAGTTGACGGACGCCTGGTCTCGTCAGAAATGTATTTAACGACGATATTTTGGTGCCGCTTTCCTGCACTTGTACTGCACCAGCGTTCACCGTTCTGCCGGTACCCGTTCGTCGCTTCGTATCCTGAGATCAGTTGTCAGGATAGGTGCGATAACGAAAACGATTAAACGGACGACACGGCGTTTAGTAGGTGCTATCTAAGAATAGGGTATACAGGCATGTGACCTCGTTTTACCTAGTCTACTCGAACTTGACCGGTAACATTGAATGATGCTAAGAGCATTCAATAGACTGTATATACATAAAATTTAAATGGTGACTATAGCGTCAGTAAGGGGCCTTGTTGAGCAATAGTAGCGAGGACAGAGTGCGTAACCTAAGGGTTGATATGAGATTTGAATTATTACAGTTACCAGACTAAACTTACCGGCGGTTAGACGCTATCACCGACGTGAAAGCAGCAAAATCACTAACGGCTGTTTGTCGTTGTTCATCCGAACTCATCTGCTGGTCAATAGCATACGTAGACAAATCAGGCGGCTGACGTGAATCAATTCACATTGATCGTGCGTACCGTTGGCTATGAAACGTTCAAATAAAGCCCAATTCCAGGGCACACCTTTTACGGGCTCTTTAAAACTCCAACTACGGCGTTATATGAACTCCATTAAAGAATAGAGAAATGCCAGTGCTTCAAAGCTTTTCGCACATGACTGCAGTATCGTTATAGTCTAGATGTTGTGTAATGTTTCCGCTGTTTTGTGAGTGCATCTATTCAGATTGGCTATGCAAGGTTGGAATTATTACAGAATTTTTAAGAAAAAAAAAATCTGAAGAGCATAAAGAATCGTTGCTAAGCATTATGGCACCCTAGCAGTATATTGATCGCAGCATTTCTTGTTTCATGACGCTCATTTATAATCATAAAGGTGACTTGCCTCTTGAGTCATCAATAATAGGTTCCTCGCAGAGATTGGTTTTGTTTCCTGAATAGTAGATCAAGACAAGGATGATACCGTCAGTCAATTTAAATAGAGCAACCCACAGCAACAGAAACGAGCTATTTCAATAGATTACAACTTGCATGCCCTGTGCGTCAGACTTATATCTGCTCGCCCACCAACTATCACCAAAATTAGCGCTACTAGGAACCTCTTAAACGACTGATCAAAGAAGCCCAACATGTTACTTCTAACCCGATCACAACTCTTCAACCGTTCACGAGCCGTCGCAGGCAAATCTGCCTTGCGAAGGGCAGATTTTTCTTCCCCTTCCTTTTATTTTTAATAAGAAGGGTAAAAAAAATAGCTTCTCGGCATCGCTTCCTACATCCCCATGGCTTTTTCATTAAATCGCGCCACACAAGCTTCACCATTAACATTTCATACAGACTCTGCTGTGACAGCACGATAAGTAGCATTTTCAGCTAGTTCCTTCTCCTAGAACAATGTTATTGTTCTACGGAGTGACACCGCTGGGTTGCGCATCCTCGGGCCAACGAGAGCATCAGCGCCCTTTTACCATGAAACGATTACTGTTGATGCGCGGTGCAATGCAGGGCCTGATTGACGGGCCTGTAGGTAACTAAGGAGCCTGTGGGAAGGCCGTCTAACGGAGGAACAGTTGAAGGTTTCGCTTGCCTTAGAGGCCGATAATGGTTGTTGGGCCATACCATGCGAACGCACGCGACGGCAGCATCACCAGTAGCAGTAGTAGCATTAACAGCGATAGTGGGAGAGGAAAACATCAGCGGTGGGTAACCTTATAAGAATCCCGCAGAATGAACGGGATGCCCAAAGGCAGAGGACTAGGGGACAACAGCGCAGATCGCGCACTCACAACAGTAGCTAACGAGTTGCAGTTTATCTAGAAAGGGCATTGACATAATCGAGCCGAGAACTTGGCAAGCCAGAAAGCTTGGCCACGGATAGTCCTCTATGCTCAAGCCGTTGTAAGTCGTTCATGTTCAGATGGTAGAAACTCTGCAAAAGGTCGCAAGCAAACAAAACAGCTGCGCCGAGAGTGAGGTACGACGAAGCAATAGTGTGAAAATCAAAAGATGCATAGTCTTGGATGTTTTGACGAATCGATGAAATCGAAAACTTTGGACCCTATGCACCCGTATTCCATGAGAAGCTCGAAGAAGAGAGCAAATTCAATAACAAACGTCACCGCCTCAAGCAAATGTCCAATACTATGCATTAATTTGGCAGTCTCCGAAAATATTCACAGGCACCCAATATTTGCTTTCGTCGTCATACAAGGTCATGTAGATGCCTCTGGTTGTAGTTCTTGTGCCAATAAACATCTGACTTAATATCTATTAGATTTATGCAAAAGCAATTTTCTGAGTTGGCTGCCGCATATGTCTTTGTCGAAGAGAAAAATATCGACAAAATTTCTCCAACTCAATTTTTCATCCTATGAATAATTACATCTATATAAAATTGAAGCGCCTCCACAATCGCATTTAGTTTTCTCTGAAACGCCCAATTCCACAGAAAATTATTTGTTTTGAGGTAGATAGGAGCATCTCACATAAACTACTACAAATAGAAATGCCGCCAATAATGATCGTTTATTCGATGCTTCTATGAGATAACGTCATGGTAAACAACCCTCGGGTGCAAGAATAAGGATTATGGTTTAGGTAGGTAGCTTCACTATATAAACGCTTATTATATTTATTTGATTGGGATAAAATTACCGTTGCCGAAAGGCAACAGGTCGCAAAGTGACCGTTCATTCCGTAAATGCAATTTTTTTGCTTTGCGAGCCGAACTAAAAAAAAAAAAGGACTTGTATAGCTTTCTGCAATTCAGGCCTTTTCCATAATAATTGGCCTATATTTAGCGCCAATTTGCAGGTCTCCTCTATCGGCATTGCCATCCGGCAGTAACATACCTGACTTAAACATGCATAGTAAGCCGTTGTTTTATTTATTTTTCTTACTAGTGGTTACAAGTATCCGATGATAGTGACGATGATTAATCACAGGACCGTATTATCGCTAGTTTAGCAGTGTGTGCAAATTGCTTTTCGCGTTGCAAAACCATGTCCTTAGAATTCAGTTACTACTATCCGGTAACATTCTGTCTGCGTTCGGTTGCCATAGAGAGGCGTTTCTACATACTTGTTCAATAGGGAAAGGAAATTCTTTCAAATCTAAACATGCCCATCCTAGTTCGGCTCCTTCACATTTAACGAGCCAGCGCAAATTTGCCAAGATTACCTTTGTGCCCGAATTAAAAACCCCAAACTCGTGATATCGAGACGTTCAGCGTGGGCATAAGCGTTGTCGGCAATGCAAGCTAAACATTTGTATCGCAGTAGAGGCTCAGGGAACCAAGACGATGCTTTAATCGACTCATGAAAGTACTCCATTAAGCGAAAGCAGCAAGGAAAAGACAGCTTCGCTGGTTTGCTACTGGCTAAGCTATCTAGGCTATCAAGCAAACAGAATACAGTTACTTGAATGATGTAACGTGCATATGTATGTACTAAGGCGACAACGAGACTTCGGATATAGGACGAACGAACTTCAACACACGTTTTTATCAAACACGTACACACAAACAAAGCTTGCAATGTGTCATCAGCCTTGAGCGAAATGTTCTCAGCCAAGACAAGTCAGAATACACATAAATTACCTTATGCTATTGATGCCTGCATACGTCGACATGTACTAACCAGGGATTCACGTGTTCACGGAGATTTGTACGTATCGCTTGGCTGAGAGATTGTCTCTAATAGCACCACTTTCTTACCTTTTTGAGACAGAAGATTCCTTATTTATATGTAAACATATACGCGCCTCGCTAGTATACAAACAAACACACTCACTCAATAAACCTTGGTAACTTCACAAACAACCCAAGCGTCTATGTAATACTGTAGAATATCGTTGGTGACGTAACCAATTCAAAACGATCGCTCCACGCCACGGAATACGAAAAAAACTGAACAACCATTTCAAAATAAATTAACGCATGCAATGGATGTTAAGCGGGAAAAATATGTGCGCAAAACACACAGTTCGCATACCGCGTAATGCTAATTCGTGAGAAGCCATTAGCGGTAGCGTAATAAGTTAACAAACAACAGGCAGCTCGAGTGGCCCATTGTAAATTATATACTACCTTGATGTGCTTTGATATAGTACCAAGTGCACTGAACAGATGGTGAGTTGTGTGGATGATACTTAGCGTCCACAAAGTGCAGTGTTTTTATTCGGTCTAACTAATATTGTCCTAGATAAATAACCGTTAGCCTAATGAAAATGAGACACACAAACATTTTCCTGTCGCCGATATTTTTCGTAACAGTACTGTAGCAGCAATACTTAGATCAGATAATGGGATTGACGATGACAAAGATCATAATCATCAATTCACTGTTATAAATAAATGCGTCCAGTGTAAACTATAACTTGGTAGCCAATGAACCGGACGATTGGTCGAGACGAATTACCGATCACTACACTCTTGCCAATATTCCTAACAGTTTCCTTTCTTTACTGCCTTCATATAACCTAGTTTCACTTAGTTAAGCAACTATATTCAAAACAGTCAAATAATAGCGCCAACATCGCTTCGATATGATACTACTTCTAATAATGTTCGCATCTGCACAAAGATATTTTCCGTAAAACTTTTTAAACTGTTTCAACAGACGTTTTTTATTCTCTCATCAGTCGTTACCATCGACAGTCGGGTGCTACCCACCGACTGTGCACAGTCTGATGCGAACACGTCCAGTAAATGTAACATTATTGTTGTTTTTGTTATTGATTTATCGCAACACCGATCTCCATCTCTTTTCTCGTATATTCTACGCAGGAACAACGATTCGCTGGAGGCACAGGACCGGACGTTTATTTCAATATATTTTATAAAAACTGTTTCTATCTAGGGTTAAAATATACTACGGATTCGGCTAAGTAGCAGCTGCTCAATATATTTTCTTAGTATGTGTATATAATAAACAATAGTTATTCGTGTCTGTGCAATGCAGTAACTGACGCTACTGTTGCAAGACGTATTATATAGATAAGCAGTCCTCGTACTAAAACTGACTGAAAGAACTTGACCTCAAACGAATAAACACACCGTTTTCGTCTTACTTTCTATAGCATTTACGCGTGATCGCGCGCATCAGTGAATAACGAACGCTGAGCTGTTCTATCTCGAATCCGATGGATGGGTGGATTTCAAATGTAAACGAACGGGTCCATCGATAAAGCCGCAGGTCGCTGCTATAGTAATACCATGCGCGTGAACACAAAACCAGTGCACATGCACTACGGATTAGTGCTTCGGTACCTGTGCGTTCATGGAAAACCTGCGCGAGCTGACCAGTACGTACGAAAAATTGGCATTAACTGAGGTAAATACCAGCTCGAAGTAACTGATTGCCAAGTCAAATAACAGCTTTTACGACGGCTTCATTCTCGGCAGATACTTTGGCACGGCTGATGGGCGCCTATTGTTGTCTGATAGCTCTCCGGTTTCCACATTTTCCAGAAGGCTGACCATTAGAATTATAACCCTGCAAACATGGCTTGCAAACATCGCTGCTTCAACATGCAACTTCCGCCAGCGGAGGTGACGCAAGCCACAGCAATGACGATGCAACGGTGGGGGTAGGATTCCAGGGGTAGATGCACGTAGGCGCCTTTCTGTGTTTCGAGTTTTACGTCCGCTTTCGCCGTTAGGCATTCCATCAGAGAAACGGCTGGCTCGACGATGCCCGGATTCGAATCTGTGCCATAACGGGCCCCTCAAGGATTAGCCGGCAGATGTACGTATACGTTTAGTAAAAGAAAAAAGTCCGGCATGACTGTAAGCGCAGTTATCTTTCTTTGCTTTAGCTTGTTACATTGTTACTTCAACACTGAAACAAAAATGAAAAGAAACGCTCAAAAAAAATACCCGTGCAAGCTCGTCAGACGGATGGGCATACAACAGCCAAGCGGCACTGGGCCGAAATATCGAACATCCGGACATCATCATTCTGTAACGGTACGCCATGCCGTGCCACGACCAAAACCAAAAAGGTGTCGTTACTCTTGCTGTCATTATACGTGCATACGCCTTTCTTTCGAAGCAGAGCTGCTACACGACACTAGCAAGCAATGGCCTATCCTTATGGCGCTCTTCGAGTCTGCCATTTTACTTTATTGTGCCCTGTACTCAACTGAAGGTCTGGGCGGAAGCCGCTCGGCTAGCTCACTCCCTTCGCTCGCATAGAGAAACAGACTAGATAACATTTATGGGCCACTATTAAACACACTCATTCAAACGGTAGCTTCGCTACGGTTGTAGATTTCGCTGGCGAAGTGATGTACCGATTGTTGTGCAAATGAAAATTATACTTCGAAAAAGTGAGCTTGCTATGATGAGCAAAGGATGACTCGAACCACTGACGTAGCGAGTCCGAAGAATCGTACCGATCGATTACCGAGAACCCCAAATGCCAGAAAAGAGGCTGCTAATTACAGTTGGTTTCGCAAGATTCATAGCGTCACCGTATTGTGTTTTTCCTAGATATATTATTGTTACTGCTGCTATGATTGTTGTTACGGATAGTCGATCATTTTTGCCAAGACAGACGCAGAAATGAACTGCCTGTTCGCTCAGTAATTCGATACTGATTATATCGGCGCACGGTTTGAGTGTCAGTCTGCGTAAGAGGAAAATATCAGGAAGCCATTCAGTGCGCTCGCGATCTCATTGGCCGCGCACTCCGTTAGCCGATAAAGCGGCTGAGCACTGCGCAGTACAGCCGTACATTTAAGTTATGCCATAAGGCTACCATACAAATGAATGTAATCTAGTATCGGGGTCATCTTTGAGTACCTTTGGAAAAAGAGTGCACTACGCATTCACCAGAAAATGTTTTTGCTCTCACGTAGTTCTATGCCGTTCGTGAATTATTTTTGTCACGGATAATTATGTCACGTATAACGCAGTAATGGCGTCTGTATTTGCTCTAGCGTTTTTATTCCGTTGCAACTTAACAACATCAATCGACAACAACTCAGTGTATCGATACTTTGCCACAGCTTATCGTAGACAGAAAGTTTGTGGCGCTCAACAGTCAATCGGACATCCCGTATCAATTTGTTTAACGTTTCCTATCAGACGTCCATCATCCGCTCTGAAAAAGCTCAGATACACACAAATAGACAGATACACATACGTGTCGTTATATACAGACACGATGCAGAAGAACTACTGTCCAATGCAGCATTCCCCACAAATAACTATATATAACAGTTATGAGCAGTATAGTACCATCATTGCTTTTGTTATTAGTACAAAATTCCATTCAACTACTGCTAAACCACCAAATCATACTACATCAATCGCTTGAATCGACACTGCATTACGATCATACATGCACAGCCTATATTAACGCTGCTCTTAATATAGATTCGTGTGACAGCGTTGACTGTGACGATGGCGAGGCAGCAGTCGCGTTTGTGGAGGAGGCAGTTTTTGTCCGGTCGGGTTTGCCGGTTTTTCCTTTCGAAAGGGTGTTCAAGTGGCCAGACTGGGGGCACCGCCTACGTTAGATTGCCGCTGCTGTTTAAACGACCTTCCGGTCGACGACAGCAGCGTCTACAGGTTCGATGAGATTCTAAGGTCTCTTTGGGAATTCGCGTTTCCGCCAATCTTTCTGATACTTCTTATTCCTGAACCCGTTCCACCACAAATTACCCCCATGAAATCGTTCGGCTTGGTGCATTTCTGCCCTTATTTCTATAGTGTCCCATTAGCCAGGATAATACCATGGGAAAAACGAAAAGCTAAGAACGGAATTCTGTGACGATCATGGTGCACCGTCCACGGAACAATGGTATTTCGTTTTTTTTTTCGTGAAACTAAACTCACCTTTGACTAAGGCAATCCCAGCAGCAACTTGAAAGTTACAGCATCCACCGCAAGTCTTTGGTTATTGTTACTTGCAGGCGTGGATCTACATACAATGTACAGCGGGGTACACTTTACCCGACATAACAGAATGCCAAGAATACACCAAACACTAGACATGATTCGAGCAAGCAGTATGCTCGCAGATTGCGACTTGAACCTTTCCTTAGGATTCAAACATGCAACGGCGACAGTGGCTGCGAGAACGGCCAAACCGTCAACGCACCTAGGAGCAAAATGTTTGGCCGAGGGAGTTCATTTTTTAAGAAATTGAGAGTTCGCTGGAGACAGAGAAAACAAGTTCAGCAAATAAATGAACGATGCGTCACCGGCAACAGTTCAGCATACCTTTCTTCGAGATGATTTTAAGGAAAAAAGACGCTCGCTATATTAAGGCGACCAAAACGATAGGTACAATAATAATGACAGAACTAACAAAAGTAACAACAACCATTACTATCGAAACTAAAACAACTTCAACAGTAATAAAATAACGAGAGCGAATTGACCGCCACTGAAAAACCGAAAATCTCCAAGGTCGCTTCGGTTTCCACCATCGGAGCCGTACGAATGCTGTCGCTTCTCACACTGGCAGTAGGCTCCTACCCAAATGAAAAACCAGCCTACGGGCACAGTTGACAAGCCGACGAAGACACCCTGACTAATCCATCTGCTTGTTTGTCATAACCTTAACACAACCATTTCCTCGAGCACCGTTTTTTACTCCATCAAAAACGGAGACAAACCGCTCAGAGACGAGAAGACTTCACCACAGTAGCGCAGCATAGAACACTAGTCACGCAACGACGGTAGCGGCACTAACGGTGGCCGCAGGAGACAGATGTTATGAGTGGTAATAGCCCACGGCAAAGCGGGGCATTACTAGCAATGGGGCGCATCGTCGATGCTAATCAGCTGATGCCATTGCAGCAACCCGCCGCTGCCGCCGTCACCACTCTACTCGTCGTCATCCATTCACTAGTTTAACGTATATAGCATAGTGCAAAACAATGCAATGCAATCGTATAGTAGAAGCTAGTTTTATGATAATGATCAAAATAACAATTATTATGAACGGCTGCATCAGCTTCGCTAGCACTAGCGTCACCGATCGCGACCATGAATGACCGTCAATTCGATATACGACAACACATCAGACTACAGGACAGCCATCGCAAACAACAATAATTGCGCTAGTAACGCTGTCAATCGAGCTACTAGTTGCTATTACTACCAATACTAGTGTAGCTGCGACGAAATTACGTTAAATTCATGCTTAGAATGGCGTGCCGGAGGAGAACATCAGCAAGAGGATCGGTAACAGAATGCTGCAACGGAACAAAATAGCGACACGAATGAACGAGTTGAACAAAGATGATGCAGAAACAACGGAAAGAGACTATATCTGTCGCTGTACGGGCGGCGAGAAATCGCAGTGAGTGATGATGATTCCAGCAATATTAATAGCGCCAACTGCAGCTGCAGCTGATGCTGTGCTGGATGGTGGCGGTAAGATGATATGATAGAAAGAAGATAAGTAGATCTTTAAACGACTTGTGGTGCTGTCGGTGGTTCCTGATACCGGGATGGAGGCTAGAGCAGTCTTGGCTGATTGGCCTATGATAGGTATTTGTCTCGTCACTTATCGGTTCACTTAAGCAATCGTGTATTTATCTGTTGCTATCTATCGCTATGTTCTTCTCGCGCGCTTGTTGATACGATCAAGAAATTCATCGACTTGTGTATTTTTGTAGCATTGATATGTGCTAAAACGCCGCCTTCGGGCAGCAATCACCGTCCGTAATATTAAAGATATATTTCGTTTGACTTCAGTGTTTGAGATGGTCGTATTCGTCGGGCCGTCTAGTTGCGTTGAATCCAAAAACAATTCAACACAGAGCTGAGCTGGAGAAGGGCCTTGAGAACAATACGATGTCAAATGGGACTGAACGGTGGTAACAACCTGCAGAGACCTCTGTGCAAATGCTGAATAGCGAAACGCTATCATCACGCAATCCTAGACATAATCACTACACTTACAATGATGGCTGACCTTAAGCAACAGAAAGTTGCTGATTCCCAATTTGCTCCAATATTAATGCAGTGACGATAAACAGAACGGAAAGATATCACTCGCACTGCAAAACCGTTATTTCCTTGTCGCCTCTATGAACACACGGCCGGCAGTTAATCCTCCAACGAGATACGTTCGCGTCGATGACTCGCAGCATAGCATAGCACTAATTAAGTCCGCACGGCGAAACTCCACTGACACCGGCATCAGGATACTTCTGGACTCCCATACACCAACGATGCGATCTTTTTCATTACCACCAATAACTTTTCTTCGATTGTTTCAACTAACCCCCGATTATCTCCTCGCTTTTCTCCTCAGACTGCGACAAAGTACATCACTTGTACACGAATAACCGTGGTAAATAGAATTATTGTAACAGCCACATCCATTTACTGACCACCAAGCTATTGATTATCGCTAATTTATCAACGTATTATGGCAACTGCAGTACACCTGTTGCCTTCTTATGCTTTCCATTTACGAAGCTGATCGTCCTCTCGACGTGAAGAACGGCTGTACACACACACAATCGCAATACAAAACAACACTGAGTCGTGTCGAACACTCATTTACTAGCCTATGTCACAGGCCCTGTAGCTTTGCCCCAATTGATCTTTTCCAGAGGCTGGGTCCACTAGTAGGGAGTGATCAGCAGAGACGTACATTTAAACAGAAAGGCTGCGGCGGTTAACACCTAGCTTTACCCCCGACGCACCAAATCAATGAGCTGCCGCTGCCGCCGCCGCTCGACTTTTGTTGTTCATTTTTTTGCGCTTCTCTATCTGTTTTTTTCGCTCGGTCAAGTGCTCAACCCTTCTCACTTAGCCCTTGCTGTTCATTCGCAGCTCGCCATTCAGACGATCGACGTTGTTAGCCGAGTCCCCAGCAGCTCTCGGTCGTCAACGACGACGAAGGAGATGGTGATGATGATGATGATGACGATGACGAGTTGCCGTCAGACTACGACTACCATATTTCACGTCGTTCTCATGCTCTATACGAAAACAGCAATCTCTACTCTGGTTCCTGTTCCTACAACTGCTGCTAATGCTTCCGCTGCAGTGACTACCGCTACT
This sequence comes from Varroa jacobsoni, assembly GCF_002532875.2. Lineage (NCBI taxonomy): Eukaryota > Metazoa > Arthropoda > Arachnida > Mesostigmata > Varroidae > Varroa > Varroa jacobsoni. The sequence goes on along the minus strand of NW_019213801.1, from coordinate 42,013 downwards.
GCCACCACTGGACAGCTATTGCATGTTTGGCAGAAGTGGGGTAGTGCTGGGGCTGGTCTTAGCTAGGCGTTGGAACACCACCCATATACAAAACCCACACAGGAGGCACTGGCCACGGCACCGGAGGCAGCAGGCAAGCAATCGGATGGACGCAGCAGCGGGGACCAGCCGAAATGTAGATCTGTGCTGCGCGTGTAGATACAAGTGGAGACAGTCGCTGACTGCTTGCTTGGTTAGTTCGCTGACTGCTTCGACAGTCAGCGGAAAGAAGCAACGGCTGCGCCAGTCCCACTGGTGCTAATACCAATACGGCGCTGGCACATGGATGTGTTAGAGCGACACAGCAAACAGCCTACGGAGGAACAAGACTCACAGCCGACCGCAAGGCCGAACAAGGCACTGAGCATTTGTAGAGTAATTAACAGCGGTGGTGGTGCCGCTAGCTATCGCTGGAGCAACCGCCCAGATACAGCGCACAATACAGGACATGCAAGGCAACAAAAAAGTTGACTGCTACATAGGAAAAACCTACTGCTAAATAGACAGACTACATCAGCAACAGAAATGGCCAGCAGCAGCTGTTTTTAAACAAGAGCAGACGATGCCGGAGCAGGACAAGACCCGCTTTACACGGACCACACACCGTAGGTGGGGAAACTGCTTCTGTGGTACGGCGAACTGTAGTCAGCTGTGTTGGTGATGATCCTAAGCAGTCGTGCGGATACGTGGAGCAGAAAGAGCATGGAAATGTCAATGAGGCTCAACTGCAATTAGACAGATAACAACTAAGCAGAACAATAAACGAATGAATGAGTTGAAAATGGACCAGGCGCTCATAAATATCGATGTTTGTATCAATGACTTAGCGGTTTCGGCATCCTGTGGGGAGTGTAGCAAAATACAAATGTCTGCAGAAACCTGCAAAAAAAAAAGATGAATCAACGAAAAAGAGGGTCATGGTGAATTTTGAGTACAGTTTGTGAAAATTCAGGTCATTCATGAGTAAGTGGCAATAATGATAGCTGTTTAGGCACTCCATCGTTCCTCACTCCTACAGCTGCAGGAACAGTTCAAGTAGATTTGCCAAGTATTCGCTACCAATGAGTAAATCTGTTACATCGTCTATAACACTGTTGACAAAATTGAATATGTCGTCGAGGAGTTAGCCTCGAAAAATTGGCATGCAAGAACCCCTATTACATTCACAGCTTTTAAAAGCTAGCTAAAAAAAAAAACAAAAAAGTGAGCTTCTTACTGGTACAGTTATTCAATCTAAAGCGGAATAATACAGAGGTGTTATTGTCAGATTATTATGCTTTTCTTCGGCATATTTTAGAGATTGTGATTGGGAGAAAATGCCAAGTATAACTACTTATGAAAACTAACTGAAGAGGTTATCTTTCATAACTATTTATCAAGCGAGGAAGAGCATGTAAAATACTTGAGCGAAGTAGTTAAGAAACGCCTCTTGGAAGTATGTAACGTGCTGCATGTAAAAATACGCGAGTCAGGAAATTAGCTTTTTTATGAAGCAAAAAAACTTGTCACTGGAAGAAAATGTGCTACCACAGTAAAAAACGAAACCAAAAGTAAATCCGTCCCTAGGAATTTCTTAGAACTTCTTTAATGTCTTACAATATATATCGATTGTATTTTCATGGGAGCTTCTGCGAGGTGGGTTGTTCTTGTCGTCGCTTGAAAGTCAAAGCAAGCTATAATTTTCATACCAGTTTTTCCTAAAAAGGATTTATGCCGACCAATTCTAACTGTAAAGAAGCATAAAAAAATAACATTAAACCGCATAACTAAACAGTCAGATTCACAATTTGTTCATTGAACCTTCGTAATAGATTCGTTTAATTCCTCTATGTGGGTCCGTGGGGCATTCCCGATACACAGACACTATGCCATTTATGCGAACAGGCAACGTTCTTTGTTATTTTGACACGGAAAATAAAAAAGTCAACAAGAATTTTCCTTACAGGAATGTCATTTTGCTGCTGGGCTTGCGTCTTTCTCGATTTCAATTTTTTTTCCGTATATAATTTATCTAGAAACGGTATTAGTTGAATTACTTGCCTCTCCCTTCCATTAACGAACGCGTTCCTCTTATCGTCTGCTTAAGCTGAGATGTGATCTTCTAATGCGGATATTGTGCATTTTTAATATAGCATAGAATCTTATCCATTTGATATAGGTAGCTTTTCAGCAAGTTCGAATCAACAGTTCGTTCTGCATTCTGCAAAGGTCCGGGCTGGCTGCGCAAAGTCGCATCTGTCGTTACACTTCAGAGCAACAGGCAGGATCATCCATCATCAACTAGTATTTTCGGTCCGTCTTGTTCCACTGTCACTGAAAACATAACGTTAGCTCCCGGCTGTGCAAGCGAATCTATTCCAGAGCAGCTCTACACACATCGCAATGGCTTCTGCCGGCTATGTGAGTAAAATATTGTTTGTTTTTGTGTGCGTTTTCGTTCCTTTAAAGTGTGTGCTGTGCTATCTAGCTATTGGAGCGGCTAAACTTGGTGCCAAAATATAAGACCAAGTTTAGACCCTATAAGGTCTGTCACTCCAAACGGTGCTGGCGACGGGGCTGACATTCCAGGAGGCCACGGACCACTGCGCCGGATCGGAAAGAGACACGTGTACTCATGCTAAATAAGACAAAACAAAAATGTAAACAGCGCACTACTGAGCGTTGTTGGACACATATTGCATAATTTGGTAAATACTTTCTCAACTGAAAACATCAATTAAGCCGAAGTTCTTCTTTATTAATATCCCGAATGTTCGTCGGTTTTAAAAAAATTTTTGTTTCACTACAGTTATCGCATGTCAAGAAGCATTTCGACAAAACGCAACAGAGCTAACAACCTTTTCAAGAGTCAGTTAAGTTTAATAAAGTAGTTCGTGATGCTTTGCATTTAATATTTGAGTCAGACAATATATGAATACATTTGCACGTGAGATTGCCGCACCCCGTAGTTATAAAATTGGTGCTAGGTTATCAATGATCCATTAAATTGTTACAGACTATAACAGTGTTCGAACTAATTTACAATTTAGGCGCGCATTGTACGGCATCACTTATGCGAATGGTTAATTTCACGTTCACGATATGGAAAATAAATATCTGACCGGCAGGAAACCGGCAGCTTACCAAAGTGAGCTTCTTACTGGTACAGTTATTCAATCTAAAGCGGAATAATACAGAGATGTTATTGTCAGATTATTATGCTTTTCTTCGGCACATGGTTAATGGAGCCGTCAGCTTAATTAATTGTTTATAATCGATAATATATCGACGAACATCGATGAAAAATGATCAACAGCGTCGTCTAATTTATCATGTTCAGTGCTTCCGTACGCTATTCAGTTTCATAGCACAACTTATTTCTAAAAGTAAATAACTTGTCAATGAGTAGTGTTAACTACGTACAATTGTTACTAAAAATGAATAGAGTTCAGGCTTGGTCAAATACAAAGTTAATCGCTCTCGATTTCTTTGATAATACTTACTACTTTACCGTCAGTTCGCGCTCGAGTCGATGGCCAAGTATGCCTCGCCAGTCTCTCCGGCGATCTATCCTCATCTTTCATTGGTATTGATGACGATTGGCCTTTTCTTCACTGGGTGGTTCTTCGTCTATGAGGTGGCCGCTACCAAGTACACGCGACAGCTGTACAAGGTAAGCAACAGACAAGCAACTTTTCGACATAAAGAAAAAGAGCGTAAATATAACGCAGAGACTGCTGCACAACTTGCCCAGTTTTGTCATTAACAGGCGAAAACTGAGGGATGCACGTACGCACGCCTCCCCCAAGACATATACATATATATGCATGCATGCATGCAGTGGATCTGCTGGAAATTTCGAAATATTTTTGGTCATTCTTAGAAAGAGAGGAATAGATATATTTAATAAGAACAAACATGAATTTATATAATTTTTATCGCATACTGAAATATTTCTGTTTTATTCATTGGGGAAATTCGAAGGCATAAAACTGACATTTACCATTTAGTAATTACATGTTCCTGCCTTTTTCTATTGAATAGATGAATTTTCTATTGAACTTCTGACCTTACTGGGCTTAAAATACGTCAATCGCCTGTTCAATTTTAGGTTCCTATCTTAACTTAATGAGCGAAATGGCAGAAACCCCAGAAATTTTCATGACCTTAGGGAGGAGATGTATGGACATTAAAAAAAAATTGTGTATACAAAATCGCGCCGAGACATGCTTTTTATAGCGGCCAAGCACTGTTGATCCATCGGTAGGAAACGATTGATGGCGAAACCTGCAATTTGTAACTAAAAAATAATAATTTTTATGCTTTGTTGAGTGGAAACAATAAGACAAAACTGTTTGTTTTTTGCCAGATAGGGAATCGTACTCGAAATATAGGGTAGGAGGCGGATTGTTTTAGAGGCTAATTTCTAAAGAGGTCCGCGTTAGTTTTATTACTGATTGCTATGAAAAGCGGAGGCGAAATTTTTGGTGGTTGTTATCGAATTTAAGTAGTCAGATAATGGTACATTAATTTGATCGCTATGATTTCAGGAGTTAGCTATCGCCCTTTGCGCGGCAACGTTTCTCGGCTGCGGAATTCTCTTTTTATTACTACTTGTCGGCATCTGGGTTTAAAGCGGACTAAATGTATTCGTGCGGTATACGGAAGCTGTTGCAATACACCAGCGAAGAACGCGAATGGGACGAGCGTCATCTTCTACCTTTATATATATTATTGACGATGTTTAAATCATCATTATGGTAACGACATTTACGTAACAAGCAACATGCCCCGACGACAGGCTATTTGTTATGGTGCACGAATGAATTCGTGAGAATGGCTGAAAGCTAACCTAATTGTAGTCGTGGGGCAAGAAATCGAATGTGAGCTCGCCTAATTAAATGGGTAGTGACGAAGTTCTCGACATAAAAGAAGGTGGCTTGGCGCAGTGGGACAGCGGCGGAGAAGTCATTCGCTTATCTACCTATATATAAATAGGCAAATAATATGATACGAACCGTAAAAAAATGATTAAAATAAAAGCTAATTTTAAAGTAAATATGCTTATTTTGTGTTGTAGGTTTTTTGTTACCTGTCTATTTTAGGAAATCACAAATTCTTCCCAGAGCTACATTCAAGGTTCCGGCCGGGTTGTCGTATGTATAGATTTCATCGGATTGTGGATGTCTAAATTGCAGTTCGAAGTTTATCATAGATGTTCGCACTGCACACCATTTTTTGTGGGAACGGATCAATACGTTCTAAAAGTATCATTCTTGGACTGTTGTTTGATTCTCGACAAGTAAATTTTGTTACCTAATTGTATATCCTATGGCCCGCGCTATGAATAACCAGAAGATTTTCAAACCACGGTTTGTGACACGGTAGCGTGGTGTAGTTACAGGGATCAATCCGAAATCTTTTTGAGAAACTTACTTAAACGTAACAAGATCTCGTTGAACTACACGCACACACAGTCCAAGTATTGAATACGACTAGGAGTTTAGGGGATAAACTGGATTAACTAAAGAGCAATTTCATCAGAGCAAGGACCAATCGCCTTTACATCCGCATCGTTGTTCACTGCTAAAAACCTATGTGACCTGCAGGTTTCCAGGATCTTTTCAGAACACCAAAATTTAAGAAGAGCATATACAGAGGTTCATGATATAGTTGACACGTACCACATGTAGGTTCGGATTTCGCAGCTCCGTCACGAAACGAACAATTTAATCGGCAAGCTGTTCATCTTCTTCAAAAAATGAATCATGGTTTCTATTGTTGCTGATACTGTAAGTTCATCAAATGATTGTACTTTATGGAAAAGGAAAATATTCAACGCTGGAACGGTAGGAAGAGGGGCCAATGTTCTCTGCTACTTGTGGCCAGAGTCTCCTAAATGAGGGAAAGCAGCATTAGTCTTTGCTAAATTCGAAATAATAAAAGGAAATTCCAGAGAGAATTCTGACATGCTACCCAACTTCGCTTGATATCATGTATGAAAAAAATTAGTTTGAATGAATATCGACGTATTCCGTGCTTAGAAATAGCATAATAGAAAACTAACTACCTTATGAGCAGAAGACAGTGTTTACCTTTATATATATATATATATATATATTTGGAATGAATTAATATTAGATGTATATATATTTAAGAAAATCGTATTTTATAAATTCCTCAGAGTGTCAAGTTCACGCATTTACAGGGCTACCCCATTATAAGGCCACTGTTTTATCTACTTATATCCAGGATGGCTTACGTGTTTCGGAAAGTCTGCGTACATTTGTGGAAAGCACTACGGTATGGACCGATCGAAGATGAGAACTATTCTATTAAAACGTCCTTAGTAAATTCGTTTGTAGAAATCGGTGCTTTTTGTAGTGGCTTTCTTTTTTTGGTATCGCATACGCACTGAACGGATGGCGAAATTGTTGGTTTTATCGATATATGAACACTTATGGAAACTACATCCAGAATTTTCTGTTTAACTATAGCTATATATAGGCCTAACTGCATGAATAGCTACTCTTCACATGCAAGAAAGTGTTATCAACTAAAGCTACAACAAAAAAAAAATAGCAAAAAAATTAAATTGAATTTTCAAAGAACTCACCTGGTTTTATAAATACGAACTTATTATCATACGAATGAAGACAGGTAACGAGGAAATGAATGAATAATTACTGACTATTATAAAATGAGATGGTAATAAACAATTTACTGGTAATAAACAATTTACTAAGTATACAATAACGGTTCTTGAGGTTATGGTCTGATACATATGACCTGACGGCACTGCCGCGATGCATACAGTTTTTTCTATATAATTTTGTAGTCTTTTTTTTTTATATCTATTTTGCGCATCTAGGCGTTTTCTCAGGAAACTGAAAATTCAACTAATCGCTCCTAATTGTGTCACTACTTGTTAATGAAGGAAACTCTAAAAATTAGTGGTAAATCAAGGCTAAAAAATACATATATAATTTATATATTTTAAGGACATTTTAGCTATTTGAACAGAAATTCCGTAGGTTTATTTGATTAAAAAAATAGACTTAATTGCGATTGTTCCGTGTCATGCCTAGTTTTTTGCATTTCTTATAAGACCCTGCCGATTCCAAGGAATATTTAGAGTATGAAAGGAGCCGAGATATACAGGACATCTTACCCAAATAGTTTTGTCGGAAACAAAAAATATAACGCGATGTCTACAGTGGGATTTATCTTGTCGGTTAAATACGTTTCTCTAAGTTCGTCCACGAGTGTATAATATTGTATACATATAATGGAAGAAAAAAGGTAGCTATTTAGAATACATAATAGTTACATATTGGTGCCCACAAGCAAATTTTTCTGTGGCTGCATTAGAGTATTTCCCTCGAGATTTGCTCGGTGCATATTCATTTTCATAACTACGAGCGGTCCGCACCCTCAAGGATTTATTAGGCCATTTGCTTAGAGGTATGTGGCTCCTAGTAACCACAGTGGTATCTTTACCGTCAAGAGGTCAAAGCCACTATTTTTTCCGCATCATACACAGAATCAAAGTTCCTCCTTACTACTAGCGTAAAAAATTTCGTCCAAATTAGAAATTAGGCAGGACGATGCCGGTAGTGTGCCGCACTGATTAAAAATTTGTTTGGGCTTACCATGAACGCTATTTATCTTCGCTTGGATGAGAGACTAGCAGGTAGAATGCACCTCGAGGCTAGTTTTCCCAGTTACTTTAAATCTCCCGCCTGCACTTCGACGACCCCAAGTAGACTTGAAAACCAAGCAAGCAGTCTTTATACTTAAGTGAAGACAGTAAAATTTAATGATACTTAGTAGTTAACAAAACGCTTATAATAGGATCGAACGAAGGGCGCATGACCCCAAACAAATATGTTTAGTTTTGATAAGTCGGTAATTTTATTAGCTTATATAACGACTGGACACTACTGTAGCATCCTTGTCTTCTGAGCGTACCTGTCTTACATTTCGTATACTTTAATTATACATTATTTATAGATTACATGATTTTTTAATAGTTTTTTAATAGAAGTGCATATATTATATGGGTTATCCAAGATTCGAAATAGACATCGGTGCATTAATGTTCTAAAATAATCACATATACAAAGATTCAGTAACTAGTTAGTCGGAGCGGCGTCATTTAACGTGTTCGACTCATTTTCAACCTGTTCTTATAGCTTGAACTGATGTTTAGAAAGTCTGGCGGTGTGCGAACGATGCGAAATTTCAGTGTTCAGTTCCTTCTGCCTACTAGATCAGAATAAATGTCAACACCATTTTCGCGGATGTAAGCTATCATCCCTTTACGAAATATTATATAGGGACGATACATACACATCGATCATTACTAGAATGGAGCATGTGGATCACACAAAACATTTACTTAAAATTTAACATGTTTGTGATTTTTAAGAGGCAACGTCTCATTTATCTTAAGCTGCAGTTATCATTGAAACGTGATAAGTAATTAGGTAAAAAAAAGGATAGCAACATGGATTCAGTCTACTTGTATTTAGTGCTTAGAATCGTTCGTCTGTTAAGCCTGTTTGGCAAACCCCTTCGATCCTACGGGCTTGATTGCTGTATACAACAAATACACTAACATATTAGTTATATTATCTGCATACGACAAATACACTAGCATATTAATTATACTATACCATAATATTAATTATAAGGCAAACATGTCGATAAAAGGTTTTCGTTTTTACCCACATGCAGCTGGCTATAAACCTTAGGACTACTAACGTCGTCGTTTTGTAGAGAAAGAAAACTGCATCTGATTTGCGAGCATTGCTTGGGAGCCAATAATCGTTATGCCCCACTGGCTGAAGCGAGAGCCATTAGAAACGAAAGTCAGGGATTCATTTTGAGTAACTACTGTTTTCATACATTCGGTCGATTTCCTTCTGATAATGTTCTTGAATTTGCTTGCGGCGTAGTTTGAAGGCAGCCGTTACCAGCCCGCTATCCGGGGTCCATTCTTCGGCGCACAAAGTCAGTTTTTTTGGAATCTCGACCGTTTTGAATCTGCGCCTCCGCAGCTGTGCCTCGAAATTAACGAGTAGATATTGGACAATCGCAGGGTCCTAATGATATTACGATAAACGACCAGTATAAAGAGCAGAAAGACAGTATTATTTATGTATACCAGAGACTGCTAACAAATGTAAGGTGGCCTTATGTGAATTGTGCTAATATACGTTTAATGGACACACCTTTAAGCTTAATGCATCTGCTTTCTGATCTTTAAGGTAGGTTTATGAGGAATTTCAGGATATCTTTATCTCAATAAAATGGATCATTAACGTAGTTGGCTTCTTCGCGACGTTAGGTCACTGCTTGGAAGATGTATTGGCATTTGTGTCCACATAGATTAAGCTGTGATCTGTTTTTTCTACTGGATTACGAACTAGCCAAGAATACAAAGACGTTTTGCACAAAGTAAGTATTAATATTAAGCCATTCACTTGGCCATAAGTTTTGAAAAGCTTTCGGACTTCCGCTGAAAATTCACAATACCATGTTGTGCAGCCAAAGCTTTGTTATAGAGTCCAGAGCCGGAAGTTGTGAGCCACTCAAAACCGAAGATCAGCCAGGAAAAACCTTCTTTTTCAAAAGCAACAGTGCGGATTTTTGCTTATCTAGAGTAAAGCTTCTATACATTGCTCAATTCTTTTACTTGTATTCGGATGCCCAATTTGTGGTTCATATCTGCTTGAAGATTTTCCCATTTATCATTGTCCCGTAAGTTAGTGTACGTTACGAAATAAGGATTTACCTTGCAAAGTTCTTTATTGTCCTTGGTGGGGTCTACTCCAACGCTGCAGGCAAGCGCCTTTAGGTTCTTTTCATTAACCTGCACCAGGGCGACTATATAATCTTGGAAGCTGTCAGCACAGACGCAAACCTGCTCCACGAAGTGATTCGTTTTCATCTCCGTCTCAATCTTGCCAAGTGGTATATATCTAAAAATGTTTAAAAGAATAGTTTTTATCATTTAATTTATTGAATATATCTATATATTATAAACAACTATGAATATATTATAAAACGATATTAAAGAATCGTATTTAGCTAAACTTACTCTCCATTTTTGAGTTTCACAAGATCTTTTTTTCTGTCGATAATCTTGAAAGTACCCAAGTTTGTAACTTCGCCTATATCACCTGTGCGGAACCACCTCACGCCATCCTGTAATTAATCGTATCTTATTAGCGAGCTGGGCTAAAATGGTCTCTTGTGGAGCCCATATTTCCAATGTTTATTCTTGCTTAGAGAACGTTTGCTATATTTTGCATTCGAGTAAGGTTTTAAATTTTGATCCTACGAATGAGTCTGAATGCCAAAAGCACGAACCCATACATTTAGTCTGCATTATTTAAATGAGTACTCAGGGTTTAATAGGTAATCTGCAGTGAACGTTTACAGACTTATTTGCTGCAAGCTGGTGCGTATTCGAGTCGATGAAATATCTTAATTATGGGGCCAAATGTAGGTAAATTAGCGTAGTAACAATCATATAAAATAAATTGCTTCAGCTATTATTAGTTGAGCTCGCACAGAAACGAGTATGTTAGTGTATACCCATTTTATGGCACTGGTCGACAGTGCCTTTTACACCGCGCAAAGGATGAAACGCTTTTCGTTTCGGGTGCCCAAACTACAGTATCCAGAGTCAACAGTAGCAAAAAGTAATCGTGGATACTGACGACCCCACAGGGTCGTTGTAACGAGAATCGCCACTGCCAATGGCCGGCAGTTAATAAAATTTGATTACGTTGTGTTTCTATGATTATCTTTCAGAATGACATCAGCATATCGCGACTGTGCCGCACCTCTTCGAAGAAACACTCCTTGGTAAGTTGCGAATTTTTGTAATAGCCTGCCGCAACCATTTCGCCGCCGACAACAATCTCCCCTTGATTACACGTGACCAAGTATTTTCCTTCCGTCCAATCTTCCAGCCGAACCAGGGCACCATTTACGGGTGCACCAACGCTTCCTGTTGATTTGTCATTCAACTCCATACATGTGGCTGCAGCACATGTCTCCGTCAAGCCGTAACCCTGCACACGAACGAAGGCAGGCATATTATCGATAACGGTTTTTTCGGAAGCTCAAAAGCTTCTTAATACTCCCTTCTATTGTGTGGGCTAATGCATTCGGTGGTTCTTCCTAATGGGCACGCCAGATAACCTAGGTTTAGAAGTGGACGTAGACACAGGATGCGTGTTCTGTTGCAAGCGGCCAATTGCCTGAAGCTATGCATTAACTAAGGCGGTACCGAGAAGTAGAACTTGCAAAATTTATTTGAAAGCCGCCCGGCAACGTTGATGGCGTGGGTGGGTGCATCATCTACAACTTACCCAAAGAAATGCACTCTTTAATCATAAATTGGTTCAAATCAAGATGTCAAATATCTACTGAATTATAGTATATGTAAGTTTTTTGCTCCTTGAATGATAATACTTGTATAAGGTAGCATCCCAGTGCAGCCCTGATAAAATCTTGGGTTTCAGGCGATAGTGGTGCTGAGCCCGTGGCTATCATTCGGATGCGGCCTCCTACCACGGAGCGGATTTCGCTGAAGACGTCTTTGTCGTACACGGTTGAGTTCTTCGTTGGGCACACAAACACAAGGTGATTATTAAATTGCGCATGCATAATGCAATCGATATTAAAGCTCGTGTCGATGTTATTCACTCCACAAGGAGTTGACGGTAATCGTTAATTTGATTATTATATTTTAATAATTAGTTAATTATAGTACACGTGATGCTCTACAACGTTGAACAACTTTAATTTTTTATTGCTTATTGGTTATATTCTATGTGCACGCTACATTTTTCGCGCGTTTTCTCACGACTCTGGTGTATGACCATCGTTACTTGTGTGATAAAAAATAAATAACAAATCATAATAATAATTATTGTTATTAATAGCATAGTTTGTTCGACAAATATGGGTTATGGAATGTTACCTACCTGCCCAGCTTTAAATCTTCGAACAGAGTCCTCGACAGCGAGCTCTAGTACCCTCAGCGCAGTTGATCCTTTGGCAGCCGCTTTTTCAAGAATCGATTTTTTCACTCGATCTAACACAAGTGGAACACACGCCATGATTGTCGGCTGCAGTAGAGTACAGTCGCCCTATTCGGAGGAACAAAGGCAACGTGATTATATACATAGTAAATTGCAACTTTGTTTATTTAGAGACTTTTATGCAATACAAGATAACGATCACGGTTAGCCATGTTGCATCTGCACATGTTATGTCATCAAATCAGCTTTTCGCACAGATATTTCATATAAATACAGATAAATTGTGTATCAATTATTGAATCATTATATAACAGTAAATCCCTAAGCCAAGTGAAATGTGATCAAATATCCAACAAACAAAGGTATCTAGGGAACTCCTGCCTCAAGGCGAGCTAACCTGAAAAACCACATGTATGGGGAATCATTTACAGATAGATTCATAGCTATAAATTCAGTTTGGCTACGAACTGTTTGAATTGATTTTTTCGTATGTGATGTAACCACGTGTTCCCACCTTGGTTCCGGCCAGGAGGCCAGTTGAAGAGTCCGTAAGCGTAACAGGAGATGAATAGCCAATTCTTACGCCGTACAAAATCGCGATTATTTCACAGTTCAGCTCAAAGACATGCGCTAGGGGCAGATATGCAATATAGCTGTCACTTTCTTGCTTGACCTATATTTGGCAAAACCAGGATGAAGATCGTTTCGGTAACTCGATTTTCGTTAGTGACAAACAAAAACTATGCGGTGAAATAGCACAAACGTAAAGGTTCTGCCGACCGACGCTATTCCTAGGTATTAAAGCGAATCGCTCGGCATTATTAATTTACATAAGAAGAAAAAATATTTGACAAAAGCTGAGTTAAATTAAGATATATGGATGCGCTACTTTACTGACGAAGGTATGTCGTGTGCGCTCTCTACGATATACATATCGTTATAGGAAACGTTATTTTCTTGCACTATGCCAACACCTCACTACGAAGCAGTGATAAAATATTATAGAATATATTCTTCCGCCAGGGTTACGTGGGTTATATGAGATGGGATTTTCTCCGGCGTCCTGTGCGCTAAGCATAGAACTTTGTTACTTACCATCTCTATTCGATTATTTTTTCAAATACGTCTGTAAGATAGGCTCGTTCAGTCGAAAAATTCCTGTGCAGAGAGCCGTCTCACCTTGAGCTTTTCGAACACATCGCAGAGTCCCCGAGCTGCTGCAAGCATATTTCTGTGGGTCAAAATAACAGCCTTAGGCAAACCCGTCGACCCAGACGTGTACATTAGAATAGCTGTGTCATCTGGAGTAGGTGGGACTTCTTCAAATTCACCCTGCATCACAACGTAAATACAAAAAGACACTGTTCAAGTTCATATAGACGCAAGTTTTGATTACGTTGGCCGTCCAGAGATGTGTATTCCAACAAAGAACAATCGACAGTCAACATTTGCCTGATACTAGTTGAATATTCTCCATAACAACTCAAGCACAGGCTTGTTGTTCGAGTCGATATCGTAAACAGTGCGATCAGGTTTAACAATAGCCAAGAGCAACTGAGTATTTGTCGGGCGCATTTACGCTAGTTCACACAAGCCCTATGTAAGATAATCAAACGAGTAAGACCAAATAATAGGCTTCGTCGAGCAGATTGATGCAATATGAATACTTTTTACTCACTTTAGCACCTTTGGCAATGCGCTCCAATTCAGAAAGACTAAGAAGTGTTTTTCCCTTCATAGGCGTCGGCTTGGGGGCAATCTCTTTTTCCATATAGATGATGTGTTGAAGCTGCAGCAGCGTAGCCAACGACTAGAAAAAAACAATTGTGCCATTTGGACGAATACTTTGGCAGGAAAACTACATTAAATGAGCTCGTCAGACGCTAAGAAGTTGCTCGCTTGCAATTGAACATTTTAGCAAAGTAATGTAACAAAGGTAGTGTAATTAAGTAAACCTAAGGAAGTTCAATACACTATGGGTTACGACCATAAGCGCTGAATTTTAACCAAACTACGAAATCTCATTGTAAACGTTGTCCCGTCCGGCGGAATATTCCGTCCCGTAACAAGATCAACAACAAACAACATCTCAAATTCTATTCATTGGAATTATATATAATATATTGGTCGATCTAGCTAACTAATACAAATAGACACTGTATACAGGTTAACAACAACCTGTTGTTGTTGTTTTTTCGCATTAGATTAGATTTTGCATTTACGTTACCTTGTGAAACTTGTCAAGTAGCTCACGACTGGTAATCATTACGGTTGCTTCGGTCTCCTGTATGCCTAAAGCGTTTAGAGTAAATCATTAAATTTTCATATTAACATTCCGTTCATTGCAAGCGACGCGTATTTATCGAAGCAAGTTTGTCAGAATTGTTGTCTTCGTTTGGAAGAGACTGTCGAAGTGTCAGAACGAGCTACTTACGGAAAGAATAGCCAAGGACTTGTAGGAGGACCAAGGACAATGCAAGTCTCAGCGCACAATGTTATCTGTTTTTGACATCCAAACTGGCTAGTAATGCTACAGACTCTGTTCTCTTCATTGCATACATATGCAGCTTTTGCATGGCTGGCTTAATAATAAAGGCTGTTATTAATGTGGCTGCTAAATGGCAAACTAGGCGATTGACCGATGTTGCTGTTTATTATTTTCTAGCATAAACAGGTAACAAGCTGCGGCGAGACGCACTTAGATTTCGTCTAAATAGGACCACAAGTAAATAAGGACCAGAAAAAGAACAATGCTTACCATGATGTATGCCGTTTTCGCTCAGCATGCTATACAATGTTACAATAGGCATGTTTTGCCTGAGAAGCGCTTGGGCCATAGCCATCCATTCCCATCGGGTGTCCGCAAACAAGATAACATTTTCCCGAGGTTTAACGCCAATAGCTCTAAGGCCTTTCCCGTATAAATCCACTTGAGCGTCAACGTTATTATAGGTAAGAAAATTGTACTGGGAAAGTCTCACCTATTAGAGAGGGTACGTTTTTAGTAATGATGCAACTGTCATTTAAAAATGAGCCAGGCCGAAGTTTAGCATGATGGAAGTTACATGCACACGAGAGGGACAACGAACAGTCATTAGGAACATGCGTACGTTTTTTAGATTTACACATATCCGTAAATAAAACTACTGGCCGTGCCTCTCTGAAAGAGTGATTAGTCTGTTCTTCAGGCATGCTAGGACACTTTGCATACACGCGTTTTGAATGACGAGCAGCTCAATAGCACCTATTGCCATCGCCTCGGAGATGACAGATGGTAACGTGGTCGTTTATTACTCTCAAGCGGACAGGGCTTATACACAGGCCCATACTGCAGGAAATGAAAAAAATATAAGGGTGGATTGCTTACACTAAAAAATGGACCTTAAATAGTTATATATACTCACGACGGGGATGGCAATGCCACGTACCAG
Source organism: Varroa jacobsoni (assembly GCF_002532875.2). NCBI lineage: Eukaryota > Metazoa > Arthropoda > Arachnida > Mesostigmata > Varroidae > Varroa > Varroa jacobsoni. The sequence continues at coordinate 26,502 of NW_019213801.1, read as the reverse complement.
CCACGTACCTTTTTGAAGACTTTACCATCGCTTTGTACTTCTTCCTGGGTTTCAATAATATCTCTAACGCCGAGACAGGGTTTCGTTCCATACATGGCAACAGCCTCCTTAAACACCTGAAAGATGAAGACTTTGCCGGTTGGATTTTGATCAAAAATTAGCTGCAAGCCGAATGGCTGAGATTCGTACATTGTATAAATTATATTTTCTATGACTGAAACGTTAGAATTTCAACGTGAGTGCTTTCTGTCTTAATCAATGTCTTCTTCTTTAGCCAACATTGCAAGGCGCTCTGCTTTGATCAGTAAATAGAAATAGTGATAACCACGCTTTAACTGAATACGACAAAAACCTTGTTGTATTTGTACTTTTTGAACCGGCATTTTTCTTCAACGTTGTGTTAACTTCTGTATTTAGATAATCATTATCGACAGCTTTCGTTGTCTCTAGACAAGGTAATTGTCATGCTTACATTTGCCTTGGCTGCCTTTCTCGTTAAATAAATAAAATAAAACAATCGACAAACCTGCGCCATTGATAGCGACTTGTCTAACTTGTCAAACGGCCGTTCGTTTTTTTTGTCAAATCTAAGAGCCTTCAGGTAGCCCGACTTCACGTATGGCGAGTACATGCTCACGTTTACACGCTCTGCGTACGAAACTGGTTTACTGAAAGGTTTACGTGTTGAACGTTAGATCAGGATTGGAAATGGTACAAGTTGTAAGGACTTACCGTGTTACGTTCAACTGGAATGATATTCGGATAGGTAAATATCGAAGTGCTTATTCATTCAAATCAACAACAACATGGAAGAAAAACCCCATCGAGATCAAATGATCTAGACTGTACGTCATTTACAAATGTTGCATTTGCCTCGGCCCTGAAAAGGTACCCGTTTCAATCAGTTTTAAGTTAATAGTTAAAATTATTGCCTATTGTTCTAGACAGGTTCTGCCGAAAAAGGATAACATACTCATCACTTTCTAAAGGCTTTCGAAATGCGTTTTTGAAACGAAAGTATCCTAGAGCTGTATGAGCGATAGCGTCCGTCAACCTAGATTCCTTCCGCTTAGCATCCATCTTTGCACGTCAACGGTACACGGCCTCTCGAAGCAAGCAAATGCCTGGCTGTGACTAATATCCGAATGACGTAGCAGCGACAAAACTGAAAAATATGAAACCAACAGCTTTTTGTGAATAGGCTTGGGCAGCATTCCAGTGTAAGATCGTGTTTAAAGGACCTGGGCTCGCATAGCATTTTGAATGGGCTTTATATATTCAAATGTATTAATACACACAATACAAACAATGACGATTGCCTTTGCACTTACAAATTAGCAATGCCCTTTTTTTTTGTTAAACAAAATTTATCTTATCGATTAATCGGTAGTTTTTAATATGCCCATGGGCAAGTTTCACTGCATACACAACAACGAACGCAACGATAGAAGCTGTGATCGCTGACAAAGCTAACGACATCAAGTTCACTTCAACGAATATTGTTAGCATTTTCTGCTAGCGTATTTTCAATGTCTAATGATGTTTGGTATCGTACAGATATTCTGTAGTACCTAATAAACTGATTCTACCAATCATCCCGCCTTTGACGCTTTCAAACAAACGGTCCTACTATATATATATATATATTTTTTTTTTGTGAAAAGAGTTCAATATTATGGTCATAAAATATCTTTTTAAATAATATTTCTCCTTAGGAAAGTCCTATGAAGACAAATATTAATGACGCTGATTTTATAAAAAGATAAGTTTTTTTTTTTTTTATTATTAGGCAGTAGATAAGGAACTAAAATAAGGAACCTAAGAATGAACTATGTACATATATGTAGTAGAATAGTGTTACCTTTTATTATAAAACTCAGCTTAACTACTGGGCAGACTAAGAGTGACCGGTAGTCAATCATCTCAGTATTCGATATTCAGTGCTATGTAGAAATTAGACCATGGATAACTCTAAGCTAAAAAAAACTGTCTGCTAGTTCGCGCCGCGTAACAGCAGCAGTTCGTTACATTAACAGTATCATCAACACCACACACACAATGATATTCAGGTCAGCACGATATATAGTGTACATGTTTTGTAAGACCCGAATTAAACATTGTCCTCACCCGAAGCTCCGATGTTGAAAATACCAGCTTGACACACGCAACACAACTGAGAAGCCCCAATTCTAGTAACCCCGGTTCTACTTAAATAAAGAAATGTATCTCAGCAAGCGTCAACTGTACTGATACCGACAAAAATATGTCATTTTTTTACCAATACGTTCACTGTCGCCTATATGAAGTGTCAGTTTTAAAGAACGATAACGAACAAACGAACCAAAAAGGGCTCAGTGGTCAACAATATCCTCTACTGTGCGATAATTGATAGTAATGATGCTAATCAACGATTCTTCTAAGTCGCAAATAAGTAAGTAGGATGAAAAACCCTTTTTTCAGGTTAGCACGTGCCAGCCATTGCTAACTGGTGCCACAACTTGCACTATTATAAAGTAAAACTTTTGCAGCTTCTTTGCTAGATGGAGCGGTTTTGTGGATTAATTACGAGCAGAATATTAAATGTAAGAACCTCTGCTTTTGCGTAGATCCTAGACTTGTCCTATGATTCTGTGTTGTAACGAGCCGATGATGAGCCAGCAAAGCCGTCTACACATCCCTCAAATCTTAAAATGGGCACGCGTTTTTTTATCAGCATACCACTTTTATTGATGTACGCCCATTGCCAAATAACAAACGAATCATTCTACTTCGATTTGATTACTTCGTGGCCCGGACTACACGTAACCCATTCGCAACTGCTAGAAGTTGCTTTGTCGTCACAAAATGCAACAACAGTGCACCAGCGTATCCCTTATTGCGCTATTACTGCACATGGAGGGCGTCTCATCAGATCCACAAACGCACGAGATAACACCGCTCACGAGTCTATTCATGCAGAAAAAGCTTTATAGAACTTTGCTCTAAAACTTTGCTTTCGGTGTAAAGTAACGAGCCCAAGATCTATTCGATTCGAAGTATACGAAACCTAACGAAACTTACTTTTCGGCTCAGGCAGCCGGGCTGGTATAACTTTCAGCGCGCTGCGTACCACGCAACCCTGAGCAGTACTGAACACGCCACACCGCAGAACAGAGAATGTATAAGTACTACCGCTCGTACGTACAATAGCGTTACCGACAAAGGAAATTCACGCATACAAATGAATAATCGTGCATCGCATATGGAACGTAGACGTACGCTTATGAATCATATTAAAAAGTAGCCAACGTACGACTTTGGACATTCTCCTGTGACGTGCACGGTTACGCTGTAAAAGATGGAGCGGGACCATCATTAAATGAACCCTCTTCGACACGCATGATCAGCACGAACTTCGAAAATAAAATGAAAATACAAATCTACAGGGCTTTCCATTTGATTTTCTTGCAATCGCGCGGCTAGCATAGTCGATTTCATACGCAGTAACTGCCATATCAGCGTAATGGAATGTGTGGAAATAGGATCTTGCACTTACGTTTGTTGAAACACCACTTAGAGTACGCGTTTCCATAAAGCTGATGTAACAAGAAGTTTACAGTTCTTTCACTAACATGTTGGTGGTTTTGAGACTAAAAGGGAAAAGCAAGCATCTAATTTAAAAAAAAAAATAGGAAGTTTATTACCTATGATTTACTTATTTTCGATAGAAGCTACACTGGTCTTGCACGGGGACAGTAGTCTGATATTCAATTGCTTTTCTTGTACTTAGCTTTTAAGTGTATAGGTTTACTCTTTTCGACGGATGCGTTTAGTTTTAGAAAACTCATTACTAAAGTAGCCTCGATGCTTTGGTGTTAGAAATAGAAAAAAATTGGAACTAATAATTAAAGTTGAAGATGTCACCTGTGTATGAAAAACGTCCGTGGACGTTTCAGCAGATGTTCACACCTGGGTCCCAGGCGGATTTATTTTTCATCAGGAGTTTTTGTTAAAGATTTGACACAATTGCCCTCAGAGATTTGGACTTGGAGTAACCCATACCTATGGCTACCATCAATCACACGATTTAAAGTACCCAACATTAGCCAATTCCGTACCACAACGATTTTTCATTAACTTCTGGCTGGTGTCTATCGCTTATTACTTCGAGTGGATAGTATCGAACTTTAGCGCCGAACAAATAAAAATATACAAAGGCTTAGTCATGCAGCATGCTCGTGCAGCGTTCGCAATAAAGAACCCATTGTTTGTTCGGAGAACGTTCGTGTTTATTTGTATCAGGACAATCTCCCTAAAAAGCAGGTCTTTCTCGATCACTTTTCTTTTCCCATTTAAATAACTTCTTCATTTGTACGTCAATCACATTACGTTTTCGTTTCTCTCCATTCCGAGAATATATTCTCGTTTAATTGAATCAATAGAAAATACACAGAAGGCATTAGGAGTCCACTCTTCTTGTTTTTTATTATAAGTATTTACAGCTGCCGGATAGCGTGGTTGGTCACAAGCTCAATTCCGGCGAATCTCATCAGCTGAAGTACAACGATTGCCACGAATATATATAATCTCTAAAATATTTTCGAAAAAAGGTATAGCTGTCCACAACACCAGCGTTTACTGATGCGCGAGAATGTTCGCTAGACGTGTTTGGCACTGGAATACAGTAAGGTAGAAACAAAACACGAGTTGGTCTAGGTTCGAATACGGGCGTGAACACGCTTCGTTTCGTGCTGGGAGCCAGCCGTCTGAAGTCCTGTTTAACGACTTATTTCGAAATTTCGTTATCAGTAGACTTCATCGTCCAGCGCATGATTCAAACAGCATCAGAAACAGGACGATGCGCACGCTCTTCTTTAACGCTACAAGACAACAAATGATCAAGATTATCCCGTCAAACTTGGCTTGCTTAAAATCACCAACAATCTTCTGTAGCATTTCGCTTTCCTAGTTTGTTTGCTTTTTGCTTTATTTGTTTTTAACATGCAGGTAGTTTTTGTGTTTCTTTTATGTTTCAGGACAAGGTATACGAATTGTTGTGTACTATAGTTGCATGGCACTGCAACAAGCGCATTAGAAAGCTGTAAAAAGTGACTGGTTAATTAGCTAGTCAATCAGTTGGCGTAAAAGTCGCCACTGGGATCCGCTATCCAGGGATAATTTCTGGGGCATTCGACGCACGTGTGCAAACGAACGGTCTCGCCAGGAAGTTCCCGAGTGGTCAATGGACACGCGTTTGGGAGAGAACAGGCGGGCTGACCCTTAACATCACACTTTTCTTTCCATGGCCCAAACGAATTAATTGCAGAAATCTCAGCCGGGTGCTGAATCCATTCGAGCACCTACAATTGTCATTGCAGTAGGACGATAAGTTATGAAGAAAATTTTTTGAACGTAAGGGTTGTACTATGAACGCGTCCGGATTAATCACTATCTATTTAAATATTGTAGAACGAATATATTCGTATTTGGTAGGGAAACATGTTTCTCTAAGGATCATAGGCAACTGGTACTAATGAAGCAACTTCTAACGCCAGCACCATATTTGAAATTCGAAAGATCACTTCGGCCTAACCTTCTGTCGTAGCCCAGGACATCTGACTAAATGTATAGTTCAATGGCAGGTTCGGGCTGCAGGCATATCTCCATAGAGGAACACTAGACGACGCATCATTCATCAGTAAATCTTATCACATGCATTATATATTGTTTATACTACCATAGTGTGCGTATCTATTGTTTTTTAATACGATGATTAATAAACAGAAGTGCATCACATTTTCCTTGCGAAGTGAAATCGTTCATTCTAAACTAAAATTACTAGTAAATATAGGATAACGATCTGCCTCGACTTCAGAAACGCACCTGGCTCATTGTCACAAAGTAGACATCATTTTTGTCTAATATCTCATCAACCCATTGGATGAAGGCGTCTAGATACTCAGGATTTAGCTTTAGCCACGACGCGTGAAAGTAAAGGCCCAACGGGGCTCTGTTCGTCTTGTAATGCCTTTCGAAGTTGTGGTTGAGGAAGCTGTAGAATTGGTCGCCGGAAATAATATTTGAGCAGGCGTCGACCATCGCACAACCGGCAAGTTCCTCATCAAAGGTCGGGTCGTCTCGTCGATCTAACTCATTCATTACCATCTCCCAGACAGCGTGTGATCGCGAAGGGCAGTTCTGTCCGTTTCCGTGACACCTAGAAACGACAGCAAAATGACAGGATAACAGGTAAAGCATTAGCCATACTTTATTATTATTACAGATACATGTACAGAGACATTTGGCATGAATAGCAGCGTAAGCTACGTTACCTGTGAGGCATACGAAAGAATAGTGTATATGGCCAAAGGGGCGGGTTTGAGAGGGGTGCGGTAATGGTGGAGTCGTAGAGGAAAGCCTGGTCCTCCATCATGAAGAACTGGGGATTGCCACCCACTCGGAGATAGGGTGCTCGGACTCCAACAATCGAATTATCAGTGATGTTAGCAAAACGCTCCATAATGTAACGGGAACCAGCCATTTCCTTGGTCCAAGTGTCCTTGTTTCCTTGGGACCAGTAATTTTCATCGTTTTTATGGCTATTCAGCAAAAAAACATACTGTCATGAATTTCGAATAGTCCTTTTCGAACATGTCTATTAGTCCGTTCACTCGTGCACATTCGTTTTGTGGAAGGCATTTCTGCCATTACCAAGTAAATTCGCCTTTGGATTAATTCGTTAAAAAGGTTCAAGTTGATTTGTTAAAATGTTAGGCAAAACGTTACAATGGAGTTCTAATATTTAGAACAAGTTTTCATGTACCATATTAACTCGATTTTATCATATTCATTTATAGTACTGCATTTGTTTAAAAAAAAATCTAGGTACATTATCATGAAAACGAGTAACGTAAAAACAATGACTCCGTGGTGGCAGCTCACAAATTCACGACGCGAAGGAAGTACGTACGTGATCGAGTGGGCGGCCATCTCATGACCTCTTCGGTGCATCTCCTGAATTGCCGAGTAGTTCGAATATTTATGCGAAATGAAAAACGTTGCCTTGATAGTACATCCATTGGGGTTATTACGGCCCTCCTAAATATTCCAGAGCAGAGGAAAAACATTCAGACTCCGATAGAAATTAGAAAAAAAAACCCAATTAATTATTATTTGATGTCCAGTTAGTACCCCCCGCCATCTAGTGCCTAAAATCACATACTCGTCAATAGATAAATGGCATACTTTAAAGATCTTATCATAAAGGTCGATATTGTTGTTGTTGATGGCATCATCGAATGTGAGTGTGATCATTTGAGGCACGACGCTAGGTTCGAGCTTGCCAGGAATCTGGGTGCCGTCATGCGAACAGAAGCAATCAGGAAGAACACACTGGGTCGGATCACAAGGTGGAGCTCGGTTCGGATCCTAAAAATGGATAGCGTACAGGAGACATCACTGCTTTGTATTAGCATTCAATAGTTTGTCGCCTCGACGAGGAAATATTAATTTCTTCTCTAAAGTAATATATTTGGCTAGCTGCTTATTGAGTACAGGCTCGTCGCGATCTAGCCAATGCCTTCACACATCTTTTGGCTGAAGCAGAACTTCGCTTGTACCACGTATGTTTCAACACTTATAAAAGTAACAAACAAAGTAGGAAATTAATTCAAATCTATCATAAATCATCCTAGTAATATTTCTCTTTTTGATTAATACATAAATTATTGACAAATAATTTTCATTAACCATTATTCAGTCTGTTTTTTCTCGTATAGCTTGGAAATTAATATTGCTTCGTACAAATTTATATATATATTTTTTCATAAACTCATATATATACAATATAAACCAAATTTATATAGAAAATTTTTCATAGTACGCAATGCGTAAACGCTCCGATCAGCCGAGTGCCGTGCCTAAATGGGCGTCTAACTGTATTACACTTGTATTGATTGCTATTCGCACCTTGTCGGGCGTGCAGACGTTTTCGTCTTGGCCGTCACTGCAGTCGTTCACTCCATCACAAAACTTCTCTTGTTCGATACATTCGTCAGCAGAACAAGCCAATTTTCCCGCTTCGCAGATGGGCTCATCTGTAGCGAGCAGGGGCAAAGCGACCCGCGGCTTCTCTGTCTGGTTACAGTTGTGCACGTTAGCCTTCCAGTCGCACGTCTGCTTCTCGATGTCGAACGCGAGGCCGGAAGGGCATCGCAGAGCTAGAAGGCCCTATAAAAGTAATTAGGAAAGGACGATTGTTGATTACTTATTATTGGGGGTACTTAGAAGCCTTTGGCATTTTTGTACGAGACAAAAAAATTATTAGTTATTGCTCTAAGAAATATCATGTAGAAGTATATTTTAGACTAATTTTAAGAATATCTTTCGGTGTAAGCGACGGGTGCAAATTTTCCGCGTCGATCCAACGAGCGTCTTGCTGAGTCCCGGGGATTATAATTCTTTCATCGTAACGTAGCTGTACAAGTTCGAATTTATGTGAAGTTTAAAGGCACACAAGAAATATGCAAATTATTATAAAATGGTAAGAATATAATTTTATTCAAGTCTCCTCTACACACCTGAACGGAGCACCTCACAACGTCTCGGCAGTCTTCGTCCTTTGTAAGGCGAAAGTATTCCGCAGGTGGTCGATCCTTACAGAGCTCGGCATCGTCTTCGCCTTCCCCGGAGTCACCCGACTGGCGACGAATCCGCCGTACCAGTGGCCGGGGTGAAGCTGTTATCAATGTGGAGGCTGTTCGTGGCCCGAGCAGTTTAACGAAACGACAAGATTCATTTAATTATAGGGCTCGCTTTAGTCAGACATTTGCCAATGCATAAGTCGATCACAATAACGTTATGTTTTTTGTTCAGCTGTCTCGAACTCGACTAGTGCCGCTTTTACAGTATTTGGTTTATTTAGCCACTTCAGGCACGGAACGCGCGTTTGGAAGACGTGGAGGCTACTATTAACATGTTCAATGATAAAACATTAACATCAGCGTAAATTGAAGTAATGGCTTATTGCATTTGGTTGTCCAGCACTGTCGTAATTTGTTATCTTCACCCCCCGAGTTGGGTGGGATTCGTAGGGTGTAAGATGATTGACGCAGTTAGTCATTGCTACATATCAGCTTATACGAGTCCACCTACATTTATTCTTTACTTCTTAATAGGAAATTCAAGCACGCGCCGAAGTCTGTTACGAGGGGTGGATTCGATAAAGGTCAGGCCACGTCGACGCGATTTACTTGTCGTTGCAGCAATGACTATAACGAAGAAGGGTTGCGGAACATGGCACATATATGTATGTTTGTATGTACAATGGCCATAAGTGCGGGGCTACAACCGTAAACATATACACCTCTGTAAGGCTGTCCATCTAAGAATACCATGAACGTTTATATAACGGGCAAGTTTTCTGCAAAAGCACGTAAGGACAATCCAGTCCGATTTGTCCTGCAAAGGTGCAGTCATTCTGTTACCTTGAATCTACCCAACTAAAACAGTTAATACACTCATTTGCTACTTACGTTATAGTTGATTAAGTTGTTTTTTTTTCTGCATAAGCAACCAGTGCATATATATATTAATATTTAGTATGATTAAAAATTTCGGAGATAATATCGATCTTACCGGGCCGGACTCATGGAGATATTAAGCATGCACTATGTGGTTCTATCGATGTTTGCTTGAACGCTGAGTAAATAGAAAAAATCAAAACTTTGGGTTGTACAGTTGCTCTTGGCATGGTGTCGAATGGAAGACTTTAAGTATAAATAGCATGTATTACGCATATTTAAAACAAGTTAATCTGGTTTGTTTTTTTTTGTATTTTTGTGTATCCTTGTAATTGCGCTGTAGTAGAGTTTTCATCGATCTGCCACACTTATAAAACATTTGTGGGTGAAAAGTCTTATTTGGCGTGGGTAGATATACAGTTCGTTTTATGGTGATAAAAACCAGCCGTCTGAAGCAATGCGTAATGACAGCACTGGACGTAAATCTTAAAATATTTTTAGTTTGTGTGGCACTGCTTTATTCGTAGTTTGTGTCTTGTACGAAGGTAGGATATCGGTCATCGTCTCCTTTTCCCATTGGATGTTCTATTCACTTCCTGTTATGACTAGTGGACCATCGGTTAATCTTCGTTGTATTTTTCTGCGTAGTGGTTTATCTTGCCAAAGCATTCAAAGGTCTTCCCCAAAAAAAAATTATCAAATTTGTTTTTGATTTATAATTAAGTATAAGTATTTTTTTAAAATGACAACTAAATACTTCAAAAATGCTGTTACCGCATTTCGTGTCACCACTGTATTTTGCTACGGTACCACGTTTTTTTTCCATGTGCAGCATTCAAACGACGTTGATCTAAGGTTTGCTCAGGGTTGAGTATCTATTTGGCAGCCTGCCCCGCTGCTTAAAAATAGCGCAATATTAGTAACAATAATCATAAGGAAACAGATCGTCCTCTCAAAGTAGAGCTATTTTCCATCAACATTTACTTTAATCCTAGATAGGGTTACGACGAACGACCCGCCGGTTGCCTTTACCGCCAGGTCTGTATATCACCGAATAACGACTGCTTTCATATACAAAAACATATTTTGATTCATTGCTGCTGCTGCTGCTACTGATGATGATGATGATGAAAATTATTTTATTATATTTCATAGTTCTGGCAGAACTGACAAAAAGTTTACGTATAGTTGTAGCTAAAGCCAGTGATTCTGCACTTGATGTTATTATTATTATGACTCTTACTGCCACAACTGCTCGTGTGTATGAGATGGCGGCCGCCAACACGGCGGATCGACTGGCTTCCTCAGCTATATCCTATACGATACATACATCCCTTGAAGTTTGCTGAACAGTCGTAGAATACATTGAGTCAGTAATGTTTGTGCTGAATATGATGATGGCTTGGCCCGACGAAGCAACGACCACCTTTCATTTCACTGCTATTAAGGCCGAAGGGCGTCTCCGGCCAAGCGTGAGACAGGCTGTCTGTGACCGCGATCCGCTACATTCGCAAACCACAACTTGCGTGGGTCTCTGTGGGTCTTCTCGCTGGCAGTCTTCCACAGCTACAAGTACTAAATATTTGCGTTTGATCTACCATTTTCTACCATGGTAACGTTGTTACCATGCTCATTATGACATCTACGATTAATTCGAATGTTTGCCTTTAGTAGCCTGGTAAATTCAACGAATTCGCGCACGGCTTAGCTTGATTAGTCTCAAACACTAAGCTGATTTCACAGCAAGCAGATCGGCGCAGTATGACGAACGCTACCATCGTTATTCAGTGGTGATTTATCCGCGAAGTTCCGGTTCCGCCGACTGAAACTTGCCTTGACAAGTTGTGCCGTCTTATCAGTTTAAATGTTACTTTTATGATTAAAAAAGAAATAGGGATTAAACCAAAGCAATTTTTGCATTTTTTTTAGCGGGACCACGCTGGTATAGGGTGACAAAAATTGCCAACAAGTAAAACATATCCTTAGAACATCTGCACTGAATCCCCTTAGAAGAACAGAATGGCATTATCGCGTAAGACATGTATACCCCTCTGATTGGTTTTACACAAAAAAAATCTGTTTATTTTTCCGTATCAACTTTTCTAACATAAAAAATCGACGCGAATCGTACATACGTTATAGAAAAATCTTGCGAGCAGCATCAAGTCATCAAACTTTTTTTTATGACGTTTGCTCGGATGCGGCCCAAAACCTGTGTTCGCAGTGGTCTCCGTCTAGATCTAACCTTGACCCATAACCGCATCACGTTAGCAACAAATGCCAACGTAAACAGCAACAGTAATAATGCAAGTATTATCGTATTTGTGCAGAAATTAGAAAGACCGACAATCGACTACAGTCAAGGACTACATTCAAAATGGCCGGAGCGTCCAATTATTGAGTGTTCTAGATGATGAGATGAGGAATCACTCACTCGTTCGCATTTAGTCTCCCCAACATGCTTTCAAATGTGCTGCCTACGTTTCACGGGTTACTACGCATGCGCGTATCAATTTCATTGATCTGCTATAGCGAATTTAGTTGCTTCGGCCCTCCAATTTTGGTAATGAGTTAACTGTGATTAAGTGAAAAATAATGTGTATATGGCTGAACCTTTATCTAATGCCAGTTTCCATTTCGCTCCTGCTCTGTATATAATGCGCTATTAGATAGATAAGTTTAGGGTCATTATCAGAAATGGATCACAGCTTATGGAATCAGCACCCTAAAAAGACTAACTCATTGACTGTATAAAACATATTGTTATATAAACATGTGACGGTCGTATTTATGTTATCGACATGATTTCTGGCTGACGACTATTCGTTCAGCACGCGAAGAGGTTTGTAATGTTTTCGTTCTATACATTGAAAAGTAATCTGCATAGAAAGTGGCCTATACTGTTAAATACTAACTTCATAATAGTTGTATACCTTCTTCTATTTTTCCCGCATCTTTATTCAGCTGTTGTAACGGCGACATCGCGCCCTAAACGGTTGGTCAACTGTATGAGCGGTAGGTCGAGCGAAGCCTACTACATACAATCTGTGATGCAAGCTTTCAGTATGTGGATCGTGAAAAGTTGTACGCAAACAACAGCAGTCGGGCAGTGAAACCCGTGATTCTTTTTTTCTTTTTTTTTTTTTGTTTTTTTGTTACCGTAATACGCATTACAGATTAACGAGCTCTGAACGCTAGCCAAAGTAAGTCAACACGAAACCACTAATGGCAGGGAAAAGACTGGACAGCGCTGAAATTCTCGTATTCAACGTAGTCACAGACCAGCTGTGACAGAAAGCAACGGATGATCCTCTCTTGCGGCTGTTACATACTACAAGTTGAAGCTAGCTTTGATAAGCCGTTGCCGTTAAGAGAGTTTTCGAGACCTTCAAAGCCATTTTCAATATTAACCAAGCCTAACGGAGCTGGTCGCAATCAATTGTAGTTTTATTGTTACTGCAAAAGAATCAGCTTATGCAAACGTTCAAACGCATGAACTTGCAGCTCTTCTTTTGTTTAAAGTGAAATTAAGTGATAGGCCTTGGATAACGTGTACGTATTTTCATCGAAACTGAAAATAGGTCTAGGGGAACATAAAAAAATGTTGCCTCGACTTTTGCAACGAAACGGTTACTCAACCGACCATGTTACCAGCATCTGTAAATAGTATTACTTAGTTCTAGATAAGCACAATTTACTATGTCTCCGTGACGAATTAGTGGGTAACGCATTTGCTTGCAAATACCGGGTACGTGTGGCGGTTTAGGTTCGAAACCGGGCATAGACAGCCATAGGATTTGTTTCATGCCGGCAAGAGCCAGCTACCGGCGATACCGGACGTATAGCTGGAAATATAGAGAAATACGACTTTGTGCAGTAACGACATTCAAGGGAGCAGGAGCATCTTGTATGCCAAGCGATTTCGGCAACAGGAAAATCTTATAAAGGTTCAATGTTTAACGAGAATGAAATAGGCATTATTGATTAGTCTATATCTATCTAGATTGACTATCTTTGCCTTTACTGAGCATAGTAAGAGGCAAACGACAATCGTTAGCGCTTCAAATAATGTCGATCTGAAATCTCTTATTAAGTCGATCGATAATGCTGCCGCTGATTGATGCTAAGTCAATCCCAAATTCAATCGAAGCTAGAGAACTCGCACTAACGATGAAGTGCTCAAAAACCCCACTTGTGTTGATTCTACCAGAAAACAAAATTTCATTATTACACAACCTGGCTCTGTAGTGCACCTCGTCACGTTTTTGGTATCGTCGACGCCGCTATCTCAAATCGATAGGTACACTTTACTTCTTTGTCGTTTCGTTTTTCTCTGGTCAGACCAAAGTGGCTTTCACCAGAATCAATTGATGATACAGCCAACCGCTAGCGGCAGAAGCAAACGGACTTCGGCCATGCGAAAACACAGCGGCCCGCGGCGGGGTACTGCAGGTTTCTATTTTTGCGGGTACAGAAAAAAAGTTTGCTTGTTTATGTTCTTAGCGGCGAAAGAAGATAAGCGGCATTGGCCATATACACTGATGTAGGCCGAACACACACTGATGAGGTGAACTTTCGTTGTTGTCGGCGAGGTTGTCTAAGGTGCGATAAATTTTGCATCATAAGATTATATTTCAAGTCGACCACAAGAATGGAAGACTAAAGCCCACGAGGAGATATACTGAAAACCTTTTTTTAAGCTTAATAGCAGTAACGCTAAAATGAAGCACAATCTAGATTCTAAACGATCTCGCGTATTTGTAATCTCATTTGTGATACGCACTTTATTTGATGCTTACTCTTTGGTAGTACACTTAATCGATGGAAGCAAAACGGGTAGCATGACATTTTAAAAGCTTCATCTGAAGCCATCTAAGAATACGTTCTATTTAGCTTAGTTTAAGCCGCATAATACGAAAGAACATAAATGGACGACGCAAAAATCGAACGGAGTGGCACAATTTATAGGTCGGATATGATTCTTCGTTACTACTCAGCACAGCGGTTCTTATCTTTAGTGACATTTTGTTCCCTGTTGATAATTCCTATACCACCGATATATGTTGATAAGAGTACTTCGATTTAACATACATTTTAATTAGGGGAAAGTGTGATGCATTAATGTACGGGGCCTTCATGTATACGGTGGTCGCTTTGCATCTGCATAATAATAAACATTTAATTCAAGTCAAAATCAAAGCGACGACTGTCCAAAACGGTGGAAGAGTAAATGCCAGCAAAAATATTGAATTAAATCCACAGAATAATATGGCTAAGGTTCATTTCAGCGTATAAGATCTTGTAGCCGCGACTTCTTGGCCGCCACAACAACGGCGCACAAGTAAAATAAGATGGTATAATATTCATTTTTTAACGAGTTGAATTAAACCCATTATTGATGGAACGTTTTTAAAATTGCTTCCTCTGGCCAGCGGGTATGTAACGTCCATGAACACAACTATAGATCAATATTGATTATTTACACAATTTATTTATACTTTTAACTACTAATTAATAATTTAAACGATCAAGCTGCAGCGACCTTCCAGCTGAAGCAACAGAGAGCTCCGAGAAGCATCGCCGAATTTTGAAACACCCACACAACAAGTTCTAATCGTTGGCTAGTAGTTGAATTGTGGCGTTCGTTTAAAGTACTAATTATTGTATAGCGACTACGTTACGATTATGACGAGTTCTTTGTTTACGCGTTACGTAACGTCGAAACCAATGCTCCGACCCAATCGGATCTGCCGTTATGGTTAGCATCGTATCAGCATGGAAATATCATACACCTGTAGGCACGCAGTACGCAGGCCTCGTCATTCCATGGGCAAAAGACACAATCAATCGCCTGGACGGCAAATGACGGCAACCTTGCTTCTGGGTCAATGCAACGGCGACGGAAAGACGGGCTCATGAAAGCATGACAAGGTTATCTTCTTCACCGTCGCTGATTCATTTATCTACAACATATGGTATATATAGCACATACGAAACATGTCGAAAGCGCTAAAATAAATGATGGCGTGTATCAAATCAGACCTGTCTTTCTCTAAATATATAATACTAGGAATCTTGTGTGGATTGGGTTTTTTTGTCTGATGATAGAAAAACCCCACGGAAGCTTTCGATGGGGCATGTTCCGCTTAGCATTTAACGGCATGGACGTTGTGTGAGTAGGCAATAAATGAGACTTTATCGTGGATCTCCATGATGACAATCTGCGTAACGGACCTGCTCGCTCGGCAGTACATTCGACTTTTCGTTTCGGATAGGTATTCTGTAGGAAGTAACAAATGGCTTTCAATTTACACTAGTTGACCTAGTGCAATTCAGGTAATAGAATGTCCATAAACAAACAAATAGAGGATAGTTCTAAATATTTAGCTCTCGCATTCGTGCGCTGAAGGCTCGATATTCAATCAAGGATATTTAATAACGATTTGATGATGCAGTGATAATAAGTCTCTACATTGTTTTTACAGATGAACGCTTCACATACATTCTAGGCAACGCTATTTTTCTTGATATAATTCTCTTTTAGTCTTATTAAAGGTTCGAGGTGGCTTCGTAGAAATCACCATTGGCCCAGTAGCAAAAAGTCAAAGCTGTAAACAATTTATCATTTAACAATTCTCTTTCTGAGCGAGATTTGGATGTGGATACAAATATAAAAATATATTACTGTTCAATAATTACCGTTTTTTGAAATCCACTTGTTAAAACCTTTAAGCATAGCTCGTTATGCGTTCAAGGAGCTTTATTAGACTTGTGCTAAATCGCAACGCATAGCATGAATCCGTTCGAAAGTGAGACATTTCCTCGCGTGCTACGGCAATACTCTTGACTCACAATCATTCCCTTTTGTAACACTTTTCCAGTTTGTAAAACTTCTCTTAGCCGGTCCCTGTTTCACATATAGTGTTAGTCGGTAAATAAAGCTATGATGTCCTATTTCAACGCGTAGGTTTACTCACTGTGTGCACTAACCACAGGTTATAGGCCTGTTCAGTATCTATATGAGTTTTCATCGGTGGACTTGACTTAATCAAGTATGTTCATTCTCAAAACCGCGTACTCTGTAATGTAAGCAGCGCGTACGCCACAGGCTAACCCTTCAAAACACACGTTTCAGAACGAAAATTTAACGATTTATCCGTCGACGGCAGGACTTTTCCAAAACCACTCAAGCACATCCAAGTAGAACGTGTAGAACCCGCGTTACCTAAGAATCTCTCTCTCGTCAACGACACAAACATGAAGCTGTGCCATTCAAATGCTCGCTAGCTGTGTAGCTCCTGAAGTCCCAAAAAATAGAACAACGACTGCTTGAAGTGAGTTCGATCACAGTACCCGTGAATGCGATACCGTGTGATCTATATGTCTGTGCCTCGAGCTTTCGTCCGGTGGTGACTCTTTGTCGCTACACGGCGCATCGTTCACCCGACGTCATTGTCTATCCTTGACTATTCCGGTGGTCGACGTTATCAAAGATTTAAGGCAATAATTAGAAACAATCTTCATTAGGACGATCTATTCGATCGTCGAATGCCCAATGATCTCTAACAAAAAAAAATTGACGATTTCTGTCATTTTGTGCGCTTGTCCACAGCACCTTTACAATCCGACAGATAAGGACATTCGATGCAATTTCATATTAGAGGCTTCTGATACTCATGTACTATGTACAAAATCCGTACTAACATTCACTTACATCGGGGTAGATGCTGAACCACTGCACCACACGGGGTGTATGACTTTAATAAAACAATATCCCTAGAAATTACATGAAGGATGAAGTATGGGCTCTCGAAGACCCTGAGTCATTGCACAAATTTGTTAGGCGCCGGCGCGCATAAACCATGGACGAATTTTCTCCTCAAAGGTCACAACACTGCCATTATGATAAAGTTCTAGCAATATACTATTCAGCACAGCTCTGATTAACCCTAATTCGTTTAAAATGTCGTGTGTTATACTCACCTACGAGCATGGCCGCAATTACCTCAAGGCTCTTCATGGCGTCGGCTTTTACTGCCAAAACGCGTGAAAAAAGATTGTACACCACGAGTCACTTCTCGCGCGTTAGATCATCGTCGACTCGCGCTTCAGGCAGAGAGGATAGAGTGAATTTCCTTGTTGCCAATTATTCAGCTACAAAGACACAACCCTCGCCCGAAATTGCCGCCCCATCGGCGACGATGCGAGCGCCACCTTTTATAAAATCCCACAAGTGGTTCTCCCCTGTTTAAGTATTTCAGCAACCGGGAGCTCTCTCCCCAGAGCTAATGATTGGCTGTTGAGCGTCACGTGACGACGGGGTGTTCAGAAGCAAGGGCAGCAAAGGCGCTGAACTATACAAAACGCGACAAAAAAGTAGAAGCATCCGAGTACGAGTAGAAGCAATATGGACTCATAGTGGCGTGAATGACATATCATTTTCACTCTGATGTTGGAGTTCGAGTTTGCCGAAACCGGAAGCTGAATCGAACTCTATCAACTTCATAACGTGATCAACTTCGAACAAGTGGAGTCGTAACACCGTTTTTTCTTTTTTTTCTGATACTTGAGAGGCTAATGTGTAACTATCTGGGACACCGAGATTTGGTTTAAGAAATTTTCCACAGTCTTAAGCCACTTTAGGCCGCCGTTTCTAATTGCAGAACCCGCTGAATTGATACGTTTTTCTACCTCGGCTGGTCATAGACTACTAATGATTTTTACAGTATAGTGACTCAGTATATTACAGTAAAGAAAAATCTATGTTTAATTCGCTTCTATCGCATAAACGAAACGGTAGCTCTTTCAAACGATCATTATAAAGCTCTCGTTGAGTCTTCTAGATTGATGGTCGCTCAGCTTTTTCAATGACTTAACAAATGATGATACAAATGAACTTATCTCGTACGGCCTTGCGTCGCTTCGTGGCGCCCAGATAGAATACAGCTGTTATTGAATGAAAAAATACTTGATGTTTTATATCGAACATTCGGATTTGTCTAAAACTTCTTTGACCTAAGGCAAACTTCAGCAGATAGAAGTGTGTCGCCAAATCTTTCAGCAATTTGGCCTTGTAGTACCCTATTTGCTAATGAAGAGAAATTTCACGGGCACTCTAAGCTGAACAGCAACCTGCCGGGTTTCCTATAGAAAACTGTTTATTTACGTGGTCGCTATCGCATCATTTTGAGCGTATGACAGAATTTTCGCTTGAAGTGAAATAAAATAATGGCACTTACAATTATGGAAGCTCAAGTTTTATGCTTAAAATAGCTTTATGTAGCAGCGACTATACACGTATACAACCGTCACTTTTTCTGTACAAATTTACCATTTTCTGATCCATCACAAACGTCAAAAACACAAACCCGATACACTCGTTCCTTTTTTCCCATGCTGTGTTAAGTTCGAAGTCGCCTGTAACGACAACAACTTTCTATGTAAATTAGTTCTGGCCGCAGTACAAAAACTTATGCAAGAGTGTAATAGTCGCCACCAGACCGTATTCATATAATTTTCGTCGCGATAAAATAATCAGTTCCGCCTGAAAATAAACAAATTGCCTCTGTAGAAATACTGTCAGCCTGTTTTAACGTATGAGCTCAGCGCATTTGTGCAACGCACTGTGGCTCATTAATGGTTCTTGAGTTACTAGAAAATAGTGGCTACGGGAGTAACAGGACCACGTTTGGCCTCTTCAGGGCAAACCCGGATTCTGCCGTAGAGTTTCCGGTTCTAACCCCGTAGGCCATATATTATATAAATCGATCTAACGTTGTATTTTCTAATTCGTTAATGAAGCATGTTTTTCAATGTTATTACCCCACAGGTTTTCTAAAAAGAATTCAAAAACACTTTTATTTCGAAGTAAGTTAGATCAAAAATTCGAAGGAAAGATAACAGGTTTTTTTTTTAATTCAAACTTGAAGTAAGTTTACCTTAATTCCGCTAGTTGCCGCGTATGAATGGATTCATAGGAAAGACACCCACCCCAACTAAGTTTTTTGTTTTTCTAAGTTTGGAGGAAAACACATAGGCCTCCTCCATGAAGAGGGCTATGTTTGCGTCTGCGTGTGCAAATCCGAATATTTAGCGCTGCAGTCTCTTAACAGGAGTCTGCTAAGCACTCTCATGCATGGTTCGTTGTGAGGGGGGCTATCCGCCTATTTTATTGATCAATCTATGATGTAGATGCTTGCTTTTAGCTGTCTTTGTGGCAGGCAACAGCTTTGAGCTACGACCAAACATTACCCTAACTGAATATTACAAAATCCTCATCGTGACTATTTTTGCCAGTGCCTACCACACAAGCCTTGACAGTTGAAAAACAGAGTAACGCTTGACCCAATTTCAGTATCATTACTTTTTCGCCTGTGCGTACACGCCCTGCCAGACCTGGGATGAGGCCGTTTGATTGACTCAACCCTATGTAACAGATCACATACAAAGACCAAATTAAACGACACTATGGCCCACAATTACTGACATCCAGAGTTAATACTGTACACAAAATGCGTGTATGTACGGTATTAGCGCACTAATTTTTAGCATAGTATACTAAGTATAAGTACGAAACGTTTTGCAACCTTGCCCATCCGTAGGCTGATGCATCCGCAACGGCTTACCAGGCGACGTTAGCGCTATCAAGCAGAAGCAAACTTGGCACATAACATCTGTCTAGCTGTCTAAAACGAACTAAATAGCGCATTCTGTAATGCAAAAGTACGTAAATCCTGTCAAGAAATCGTCTAGATCTAGTCGTTTGTCATATTTGGGTTACACATTGGTTTTTACTAAGATCAATGAAGCGGTAAATTTGAATAAATCAACGATAATAAACGTTGATCTAACAATGCGTACGTAGATTGTTTCTGGGACACCTGTAACATGTGTTCTGTGGTAAAACGAAGCGGTCTAAGACATTGTTGTTGCGGAAAGAATGCGGAAAATAATATAGATTTATAAACTCAGTGGCGTACCTTAGTATAAATAATGATAGCTTACTATTCCCGCCTCTTGTGTGTGTGGGCTATTTATTGGTCCCTCGACAACTTTCACTGCTTAGACCGCTTCAATTTGATTTATTTACCTCGAACATATGATCTTCCTCTCACCAGATGGCGGTTATGTCTCGCTTCAGCCAAACGGCTCGGCTGGTCTCTGCGCTGCTTCCGCGAAGGTCGAGCGATGACCATCCATAATTTAGAGCGAAGAACGTCAAGAAAAACTTTGAGCGCCGGCAACACCTAACCATACAGTAAAACCAGTGACCTTCTCCAATTTATTCTGGAAACTTCTTTTGTGCGGTTGCACAAGCGAACTATCTGAGCAACGATTACACACAATGACACTATACGCTCACGTTATCATGCGAACATAACAGCAGTACGAACGAACTCGGAGCTTTCGTCCTGCAACGCCTATATTTATACCAGTTGGCGAGCCATATTTTTCTCTATGATACAATGACATAATCATAATGAAATCAACCGTGGTATCTAAGTGAAAAGCCTTTCACTATACAAGTGACTGTATTGCAACAGCGTGCCCGTTTCACCTGAAAAGCTCTTAACCATTATCGGTATATCACTTAGGAAGCTACTCCATGTAGAAAGAGCAAAACGACAAGAACACGTATTCAACTATTCCTCGCTAAAGTGTCGCTAGTATTCCGAAAATTAATTCAATTCCGACATATATATATATATATATATCTTGTAACTTCAAAAATCAAGCAATGCAAGGGTGATCTTTACCAACAACACATCAAGTCTAGCGTAAATGTTTCACTATACACCCATATTAAATTCCATAGACCCCAAATAATCCTACTGTTTTGTATTCGTTTGTAGTTCTATATTAGATAAAACTATCCAAATTGAAGCGCATATTAGTAATAATTATATAAAAAAATTATTGCGACATTTGGTAAGTTTTTCATTCACGAAACGTATTATCTTCCATTTTGCGCATAATGCCACCGCCTTACACCTCCGTTGTAAATATAACAAAGTTTTTGGTCTTGTTACTAATATATTATTACATTTGGGCTAGTAGTCTTCATACTATCCACAGACCCCGGGGCTGCGCAAGGAGCAGATGTCAAGCAACGCAGGGTGTGTTCGATAACAAACGTTCCACCACCGCCATGGCGTTACGCAGACGGCGGAAGTATTCGGTGTTGTAGCGACGTTCTTGGTGCCGTTGTGGTTCCAGAGCTGTTGCCCCAACTTTTTAGCTGTTCCCGTCTGAAATACCGACAAGTCGCAAAGTTGCCATCGCACATGAAAATCGTTTTTAGTTCCGTGACGCTCATTACTGTATTGAGCGAGCAGCCGCGTGAAGACGGTCGTAGAGCTGTTCTGACAACACCTGCTTCTCGCTGGGCGATGGTTCGGACAAGAGTTTGCAGAAATCGACGCCGTAAAGGACAGACAATTATTATGAGGTTACGACATCGATCATGGCAGTAATCAATGACAATGTCTACATTTATGAGTGGTAAAAGTGAAATGGTTTGTAGAGTCATTCGTTTGGTATACAGATAGTAAATATTATTGGGTGTCTTGGCGACGGGAAGGCTAGGGCGTTAAACTGGTAACAATCAAGTGTCGGATTTGATTATCAAGCTGTGAAGGTCTTCAAGTTAATTGTAAACCCTCAAGATCATCTTTCTTTTTTCTTGCTTGAAACTGAAAATTTGTTTGAACCGTACCATAGGCGTTGGAAGCAAAATTTACGGACAAATATAGCCATTTTCTGTATTCATCACTATTCAATATTTTTAGTTGAGCTGTCGGGATGTGCTGAAAAATAGGCATGCTCTTCTAACCACCACTTTACATGTCATTCGCTGCCACAATGACTGGTAAATGCATGACGATTATACATGTGCAAGTTACAAACCAAAAGTTATCGCTTTCCGCACGCAGCAGGAATATGAAGTCACGTCTGTTGTTAGCCACCAGGACATAGGCTATGCATTACCTTTAGATTTGTCCCTAGGTGACAGGTCCTAGCAGGATGTTTCACGACTGGTTCAAAATCGACCTTGAAAAGCAACCTTTTCCAATTTTAACAAAACCGATTTCGACTTGAAAAAAGCTGCACCGTAAAGAAAAATAAATCGACGGAGACGAATAAATGATCTTATTGTAACTGTGTAACCGCAAAACAATATCTCGTTTATGTTGCGTTTTGATCTTGGGAAAACCTTTAGGCAAATTTGTAAGTAAAATACCTGAAATTCTATTAGATGACACTCAAGTAGGAATCACAGTGAACTTTGTGTGACTCTACTGTCTGTTATGAGTCATGCGATGATGACTCATAGACAACAGAGGTGAGATGCTCTTTGGATTGGTAGATCTGAGTCGCCACAGCGCCGACACGGGTCGTTCTATGTAAAGCAGCTAGCTAAGTGCTAGTGAATGTACTATAAAAGTATTCGCACAGCATTAATAACAGCGGCTCCAATAGAATGTAAACGGATTTCACCGGTCCCGCTTTGCCGCCATCACGTTCTGTTTTTCCAAGAATTCCACTTTGCTTCTCCCGCCTGAACAAGTGACAGGCAAAGAGTCTTCGTTCGTCCTGCGCCTGGTACTCTTGCCAAAAAAAACAAGCCGCTTCTGCTAGCAAGTCAGCGCCAGCACAGAGTCAATGACAAACGAGCAAACGATAATCTAACTTTTAGCCAATGCCGGCCCCAAAGTGGCTTCTGATTTACGCTCTAGATACCAATGGATATATACTAGTAAAGAAGGGACATAGAAGTCGCAGCTCCGATTCATATCTACATCATAGTTAAATGTCACAATCAGTTCCTGGTCGCAATGGTATCTCGATGCCAATGTTAAGCAGTAAATGCCACAGAATGGGTATTTGGCTTATTGGGTGTAGGGGGACTAACACCCCGACGCGTAATAACCCACTTGGCAGATCAGCCTGACCAAATAAAAACACACCTGTTGAAAAATAATAATAAATAAAAAAAAATAATGAAAATCCTTTGTATGATAACTTCGTCGATAAAGCCCTAAAATAGAAAAATCCTTGTTTTAAAAATTAATCGTGAAAAAACTGGGTGAGAATTTTTCATTGTAATATCAGGTTTTGATACTCAACAAGCGCAATTGTTCCACCCATTCGAAACAAGTGAACCGCAAAGGAAGGTAAAAACATGTTATAGTGTCTTGTTCATATCTATGTGAATCATAGCTTATGTGAACGTTTTAAATATGTGAATCCCCTGTTAAACAAGAAACGAGTTATCAAATGCAAACACTAGAGCAAACGTTCGTTTGATGATAACATAAGTGGTCAAGGATCTCCAATTAGCTCGAAAAACTATGGACGTATTTTTTGTACGAAATTAGAAGATCTGTCGACACGAGTAGATCTATTCAAAACAGTGGTATTTAAGAGAAATCTAGCATTACTGGTAGATACGCATTGAGCGCGTCAATAAATTACGTTACGATATTTTCGTAAACTACATTGCTCACGAGATGAGGTGGAAAGCTTGATGCGTATTGCGCACTTGTACGTAATCCGTATTTACGCCGCGACCACAGTGAAACCAAGTGAAAGTAAGCCATCATTAATAACATAAACTGAGTAGTGAAGACGAAATTCAATACGGTTTTCAAGATCGACAGCGAGTGCTTCAACAATTATTCTTATTTACAGTCTTCGTTTTTCGGCTTTTTTGCAAGACGACACATTTAGTAATCAATTTGAGATGATATAGACTAATAAATAAACAACTAGAACTATATTTTAAGCAGAACTACTTTTCGATAGCGCTTTGTGACCGAGAATTTGAGGCGTACGAGTCCAGCAGACGGTCAGCCCATACATTTGAATCAAAGAATCTCACGGATTTGACATGGCATAATCTTAGTTTTGTGTCACAAGGTCAATTTTGAACATGTAATATGATTGCACTCTAAAAAACCAAGCGGATAAAGCTTGGCCTTATTGAGCTCGTTTCATAAAATAAAAAAACGAATTCGTACTTGGATAGCCTATTACAAATGCACGGAGGTAGCTTTACTGCTGGTTAGGTATAATCTGAAAAAGAAAATAGACCTGTTCCTAGAAGGTAGTCGTTGACGTAACCGGCGCAGAAGCAGTTTGCGGTGCAGTTGGCGGGAATGCTCATAATTGTACTTCGAAAAGTTAAAATTTCAACTGCAAAAAAGAAATTAAATCAATTCGCTTATGGATGCATTCACTTGTGTTGTTATCTATTTATTCATATCAAGATGACTAACCTGAAGTCCTGCAATGCCCCTCCACCCCGCCCCAGACTTGAACAATGTGGGCGCATTATTTGCATAACATGCCGTACTTAGTAAATCAAGCGTTCATCGTACCGTACTTCCTTCGTTATCTTCGACGCCAGCTAAATCGACCATGTATGCACATATGTCCACTACATAGCACATCGTCAGAACTACCAAGGGATGAACCACGAGCAACTTTCTCGTAACTATATCTTTTTCTTACCTCTATATAACAAAGTTGGGGAATCCTAAGAGATCACAGTAGGATTTTTCACGGTAAAAGTTACGCTAAACTTTGTCTCATGCACAAAACCTCTGCTTATATAATACCTATATATTTAATTCATTTGTAACAACTATTCAAAATGAAAACACCCTTTGCCATTGTTGTTGGTGTATTCATCTTCAATTATTTATTTACGCTATCTAGAGCCGTCGTCTGCACTCGAGGGACGGGACGCCAGCGGCTGGGAGTCCTGCTCGGGACCTCTGTTTTACCAGTCTTTTATCCTATTCATTGCCGTTGAAACCAATAGACTGCGCATTACTGCCGGCCCAAGGGTCTCAATGAGCGCGTCCCCTCTTATCTTTCTTGCTCTTCCGCTGTCTCGTATCTTATCCCTTAGTGAAATATGGTTCATCGTCAATAAGGATAATCAATAGAATCGTCACAAATAGACGCTAATTATAGCGTCGTCCCGGAGAATCGATATAGTTCGCAATTATTCTTGCCTGCTTAAAACCGCCTTCAATTATGGTCGCACCTCACCTCGCTATAGCTGAAGTTGTATTTCATCATTCGCTGCAGTGTCCCGTCCCACTTCAGATCCACTGCCACAGTCTCACAGATTCGTTGCGTCTCGTCATCGCGCATCGTCCCCCTTTCATCATCATCTTCGTTATTGTTATTTTTATTAGTATCATCGTCTCCACTGCCTTTATCATTTGTTAATATAATAATAATCATCATCTTACTCTCTGTTTTTCGCGCTTTCGCTCTCTCTTTCGTTCGATTGCAACCTCTTCACCCTCGTCCTCCTTTCAGAATCATTACCGTCAAAATCATTAGTGTAATTATCAGCACTGATAGTTACCTTTTACCAATCTTCCTTATTGTTATTACCCATTTTTTGCTCCTGTATTCGCAATCTTCAGTTTCATCATTGCTTCCTTCTTTCTCATTTTCGCTTCAGCTTCTGTAGATGTTATTGTTACTGTTTAATATTATTATCATTTATATTTTTATTATTAGTAGTATTAATATTATTTGTTGTTATTATTATTTAGTGTCACTCAGACAGAGTTATTTCTCATCTTCATCCTTAGCATCTACGTATCCAGTTCACCACCGTCTGGCATCCTCCTGTTATCTGTTATCATAATAATAATAATTATTGTTGTTGTTATTATCTGTTTTATTTTCAACGTCTCATTCTTTCGCTCGGTTTGCTCTTTCTCCCGTTTTCATCGATTCTCGCTTTTCGTTTTGTTTTCTTTCGCGCTCTCTCTCTTTCGCTCTCTCTCGTACCTTTTTCAGTCTCTTTCATCAGCTCAGTATATCTTATTTCTCCTACATCATAGTTAATCATCTTTATTAGTATCATCAGTGCTAGGCTTACTTTTATTATCATAATTATTCTTGTCATTTTAGCCTTATATATAGTAATCATAATAGTAATTTTTATTACCTTAGTATATTACGACTTAATATT
>NW_019213800.1:348000-447074 GCF_002532875.2 Varroa jacobsoni | reverse complement strand
TATTTCTACTTATATTAATAGATTGCTAGTGGCGTTAGAAGAGGAATCTCTGAACGTGTAGCGGTATAACGTTAATTTGACGGATCCACACTGCGCAGTTCTCATAAAGTTGCTCCGTCCATATCGATGTTTACAAACGTCAGCGAATTTAAATATCGACTATTCTCACCCGCAGTTATTTTCAATTGATAAATGTAATCTTTTTTTAGTAAATGCATTTGGTTTGGCTTTTTTTTTTTTACAAAATCACCAACCGACGAAAATACGAAAGCGCACCAGAGATAGGGTTAAGTCGAAAAATAATAATAGTAGTAATGGTATTTTTCTGTCTCTCTGAGTGGAGAACAATCGTATGTCAATGCTATTTATACTGTGTATCGAACTTTCAGTGACCATTTTGAAAACAAGCGTCGCTTAATTGGTCATTGTCTTTTTATCAACTTGACTAATTTCATGATTAACTTATGTGACTATGGAAAAACACGTTCAGTTTGTTTGGCGTTTGTTTTCGTTTCGGAGAAACAGAGACGACAATCCATGTTTCGTTGTAGAGCGCTTAAAATTCTAGAGACAGTTTTCAGGGCAAGCTAACCTTAATAACGCAAATAATATTCATAGTCTCTCATCAACGATTCAAATGAAAATAATTAATTATTAAATCAGATGAAAATTACATTGGATGGTTAACATACGGCAGCACACTCTAACTTTGCTACAGTTCTGTCCATCTACAAATTCGTTGATTCTCATGCCACCCTTCCAAGTTTCTTTACTTCTACGCTTTATGGGAAGTTGTGTTGCATAAAATGACATTGGCAATTACACTTGGGATATGATAGTGCGTTTTCTATCTGCTTACCTAACAGTATTCGATCAAGCAAGCAGAGTTTTTTTTCCTAACTTACTTTTTCTCCATGTATGTAGAAGCGCATCTTCTGTTTCTGTTTGCTACAAGGCATATATTATTATTGTAAGCGTCGCTGTTACGTATATGTTGGAGTTGCTACTGTGTTTGCTCGCCTTACGGTCTATATAGTGCGCCTTCCTCCATACAGCAGATTTATAACGATAAAGCGTTTGCTAACACGTATTTTTCGACGATTCGTGTTGTAGCGTTGTGGCCGCGTGCCGAAAGTAAAATGTATTGCTGTTTCCTGGAAGCTTACAATAACCTCCGTTCAAAACATCGTTTCTATATACACTAAAGTCGAAAATAAATAACCAGCGCGTCTGCTCAGCCACGTAAGCATGTGTATATTTGTTTATCCAGTTGGAAGCATAGCATTTTCTCGTTCTTGTCCGATTCATGAACATATCGTATACATGTATAAAACGAAGACAACCTCCCATGCTAACGAAGTAACTTACCTTACTCGTCCCACAACAAAAGGGGATGATTAAACCAGGATTAGCACTTAATCAGTTTAGAACTGGGCGCGACCGCCCCCTCAGTCAGCGTATTAAGCAGCTAGCGATTTCCGTTAGCAATAATAGGGACAGTGCTTCCTTTGCCTCATGTCTACACGCTCGTTTATCATTTGTTTCTGATTGATATAGCAGGCTGAGGGATGAGGCCGGGCCCTTCTTTGTTTGTTTGCCATTGTCTTTTTTCCGTTTGTTATCGTCTCTCGCTAGCAGCAACAATGAACAGCTGCTAGCTTCACTCGTGTCACTTTTACCTATATTCAACTAGCCATTATATTCTTTGTTTTGTACACGGTAGTATTTTTTTCATACAATACAATTTGTCTTACTCCTTGTAGTAAAATGCTAAGTAGCCGCAATACAAACTGAATAACACGTAGATACACAATGTCCACAGGCTGTGATAACAGCTATTAAAGAGAAGAGCTAGTAGTAGTAGTAGTAGAAGCTATAATTCAGCTCCAGAAAAATGGCTTAAGACTACGTGTTCGAAGCTAAGATTCGCTTAACAGTTGTGCCGAGAAAAGATCACTGTTGTATATATATATATATATTATTGCATAATAGTAGAATTCGATAACTGTTTCAGCTGGTACGGTGCGCCTCTCCATCCTTTCTCGCTACTCGCATTGAAATATTACTATGTTTTACAATATTATGCGATCTAATTGATCCTCTACTATACTTCGCAGTAGTATTAATCTACTGGACAAT
Source organism: Varroa jacobsoni (assembly GCF_002532875.2). Classification (NCBI taxonomy): domain Eukaryota; kingdom Metazoa; phylum Arthropoda; class Arachnida; order Mesostigmata; family Varroidae; genus Varroa; species Varroa jacobsoni. The sequence goes on along the minus strand of NW_019213800.1, from coordinate 444,935 downwards.
GTATATATATATATATATATATATATATATAGGATGTATGCTATCTACTTTATTTGAACTCATTTCTACTCTGAAACTATTATTAGCATTGTTTGTAATGTTAGCTCCGTATAGCTGCTATATTACTACATGTTATGTCTGGGTTACGCATGAGCGTTTTCGACATTTGCAACACGTACAAGTTTCAGCTATTTATAAAAACACTGGCAGCACTACTTCATTTCCATCCCATTGCCATGCTTTGTTATGCGTAACAATCTTGTGAGGTAATTTTTAATCTCCTATGTTGTCTCCCTATGTAGATGTGTCTACCAGATGGAGCGTCCGCTGCGAAAGCGTAAGAATTGTTGTTTTATTAAGTATTACAGACTGAATCTACGGCTTGCCTTCCTGTCTCAGTTCAAAGTATGAACCTAAAAGCTAAATCGATCAAAAGCTACTTGAAAAATGGGAATGAAAAAGATATCAATGAATACCTTTTGTACTAGAAAAAAGTGTTTCCAAGTATAGAACGCTTGAATCGAGTATATGAGTGTATGAGCTGAGACATCAGTGGAAATGCGCAAACAAGTAAAAAAATCAAAGACAGAAGATGTATAAGGAAAACTCAAACGAAATTATGTGACATGGTCTTGTTAACAAAACATAATTGAATCTTTATTCGATTCACATTAACAATCTTGAACATAAATAGAAATAAGTAGATAAATGAAATGGGAACGATGCTACTGATGACGTGAAGGTTTCTCGAACCGATTTCGAAAACGTAAAAAACGACGACGTAAAATACAACGAATTAATAGTCTTTGTTTGTTAAATCTTCTAACTGTCCCGTATTTTTTCGATAAATACCCGTACGCGATTAGTAGTTTTTGTCACTGGTTTTTTTCTCAACGATAACAAGCTTTGAAAAATGGGATTGTTTTTTCGTTTAAATCTGGCGTTACGCGTCTTTTATAAAAATTGCAAGTGATGCCGAAACCGGAAGACTATGTAGCTTCACTATCTTCTATTGAATAATATGTATGATAGTAGAGGAAAACGCTGATAATCGTTGCTTTTCCTCAGTGTGGATTTGTATATATCTTAGTCAATTCGACAGGCAAAGCCATAAAGGGCAGTTCCGTTGAAAAACAGCAAGAACGAAGAACGTATAACGTCCAATGTCATAAAGAAGAATTGTGCTGATCAAAACTCACGACGGTACGTCAGTCGTCATCGGGTTCGGTGCACTAATTAGTTGAGAAACCTAGTCTGCATTTTGAGCAGATAAACCGCAGTCAATGTTTACTGATCCACCTAAACACAGGCTTGATACAGGCAATGACTACTGGAATCTTTCCCCGAAGCCTTGTTTGCAAATTAGGTCGGAACTGGTTGGCAGAAAGCTGTCCTCAAGCTCTGTTCCTTAGGCAGCGTATAGGGTTATTTCATACTTGGTCCAGGATAATCAATAGAAGCAGACTTCCGAATTAGACCCCGAAGCTTCCGCAATAGGGGTTTAATCACCCAAAGAAAAACGACACCACCGAATTCCCCATCTTCGTCGACCACTGATAGCAGTAATTCAGCGAACGCATTTACTGAAGCAGAATATAAAACCTAAAGAGCTCTTCTTCCGTAGAATCGAATGATCACTATGACGTTGGATTTGAGACGTCGTATGTTTACCTTGCCAGTAACAAAGGTTTGACTTTCTCTATTTGTTTGATGGGCGTTTCAGAATATGTTACATTGAACCCTTACAAACTGATCTTCAAACGACGTTTAACCTAGAAACTGCATTATCTACAAACATCGATTTTTTTAGAAAAGCCACACGTGATTTATATATGTATATATATATATATATATATATATGTGTTCGCTTAATCTTTTTCTATCCACATGAAGTGTTCCCGACAAAATTCCGAAAGCAGGCCCATGAAACAATTTGACATGTATCAAGTTAATTATTATTAGTATAATTGCCTGCCCGCTTTCAAGCGTCATTTCGGCTACCGTGCTTTTTTGGGCGATTAGAAGAACATGCCCTCTCAAAATCGGTGCCCCTTACGTCGCTCGATCCGCTATACGGGCTCGTTCCAGAAGCCTTGACACAATGAAGCAATGCGATCATATGCTAATAGGACACCGATAAAGCGTTGGCGCTGTTGTTCTATCTATTCTTAGTCACGCCTAGTTTTTTTTTGTTTTCTGAAAGACTGCTTTTCTAATTGCTACAAGTTACCACTGCTAACGCCTTTTCTACTGTTTTCTATATACCGAGACGCTCACAATAGAAAATTCACTTATATCTAGTTTTTCTACTTTTTCTTTTAGCTTCAAAGCAGGCATTTCTCATCTCTAGGCAGATCTAGGTTTACAACCTCTTCCACCGCTCGTTCCTCGACTTTTCAAATGTTCTTCTACTCACTACTTTTAGTGTCCTTAACATGTATCCATAGCATTACCTTATATCACGTTGTGCTCGTATTGTTATTATCTACGGGCATACATCAAAGCAGTGTTCATATATAGCCACAGTGAATAAACGCCCAGATCCATCTGATTAGCTGTTAGTAATAACAATAACATTAATTTCAGTAGTTCGATTAGCGGCGGTCTCCGCTACGCTTAATGTCTTTGTTTAGTCTCTTTGCTTTCTTTTCATTTGATCGCTTTGCATCGATCATAACATCATGCCTTCTTACTACGCCATGTTCTACTATCCAGTTTGACATCCGCGACCCAACCTTCGTTGCACATCAGGCTTGCTCTCCCATCAGCCAAAGTCGCAATGAAGCTTCACATGGCGACTTTATCGGTCAATTATATATAGTCAATATAGGGTGTAGATATTGCCCCGCTGTTAACTTTTCCTAGAAAACCGAATCAGCACGCGCAAAAGGGGATGATATACATATCTATATAGGGAAGACTTATTCTGGCGGGCTGGGGTACAGCATGTCCGCGCACACGGCAACTAAACGCCTAAGCGGCTTCCCTAACTAGGTTTAAAACGGACCTTGTCCTAGCCTCGCTCTATATCACTATGTGTTTATATATGTTATATAGTCATGTGTAGATAGGCCACTAGACCCAGCCAGCTAGTAGTTAGTTGTATAAGAGTAAGTGCGTTTTCTTTTTCTGATTAGCGTGAATTTTGTCCCACTGCTCGTAAGTTCATTTTCGAACTAGATAACAAAAGATTAACTGCATCGTAATGGATTTGGTCTACTGTCTTTACTACCTATTACGATGTCTAGTTGCATCCGCGTTACTGTTCCGGAGGCTCCCGGATCACACGACCTTCTAACGGTTGGCAGTTTCGCCAGTTTTTGGTAACCGGTCCGTCGATCGCAGTGATATTATTCTCATCTTCAGTGTATGTCAGCAATGAACGGAACGCATCCAACTGAAATACGCAACATACGAAAGCCACTTAGCGTATGTTCAATTTCAGTGGAACAGTTCAGGAGTGGCAATATAGCATTCTCCTGTGTATAAGGTAATATAAATTTAAGATTACCTAATAATAGCTCGTTAATTTGATCCGATAGAAATATTGTTTATTTCAGCCCCGCAGGAAATGACGCCCTCGATAAGATATGCATTGATTTGCCTTACTTAGCCAGTACTCTACGTAACTAAAAGTTTCTCCATTTTCACATTAGGGGAGGTAATGCCTTACATTCTGATATACGAAACGGCCCGAGCGGTTAAGATTATATATTCTCTCAGGTAGAATCTATAGGTCAAACTAGAGGGACAAAGATAATGGCGATGCGATGGATTACAGAAAAATTACGTAGTTGATGCGTGCACTGGAGGGGAAAATGGCAAGTTGACATCATAACTATTTCTCACGTCGGACATATGAAGTTACCAGAAATGAAAAGCATTCGTAATTAGTTTGTATTTAAATGACAGCTTTACCAGTGATGTAACGCTATTGTACCTGATCCTTAGAAATCTCGATCGGCTGTTTAAGAACGACCCAGGATACGCTCTCGTAACATGGGGGAGTCGTCAATGAGCCCTCATAGGTCCAGTAGTTGTCTGTGTCCTCTAAAATATTAATCAAATACGAAAGACATTGTAGCAGTTTTGATTTTCACATCATAAAAGTAGGAGGCTTATTCGAATTGAAGTCATTGAACCGTACTCATAGATGCGCATTGATCATACCTGACATGGTCAATAGAATAATGGAAATACGGAATTACTAAAGAATAGATGCAAGAGCAACAAAGCTACCCATCTTGCTTCACGATGGAAACGTCTTTCGCGCTGCCCACCCACATATCAAAAACGTCAGCTCATACCGTGCGTACGGACACCTAAGCCGACAACAACGCTTCTCCACAGATTCCGCAAATATGGTCAATTTATTTATATACGTATTCTAGATGTTCGCGGGCGGCCAAGCAACTTCTGATCACAAGAGGTCAGCGGTCGCTCTTTCAACTTCTGCCAACGATGCATGCGATAATGCCTGCACGTGCTCTTCAATTCTCCCTATCTATGTCATTGTAAATATTTATAGACAACACGTCTCATCTAAGTTATTATATACAAAACAATGTTGTACGATCGCAGTCTAGCAGTCTTTTTGGTTGTCGACCAAACTTTTTGCGAAGTTGCATTTGTCTGCTAAAGTCTGTACGATATTCGTTTGGACTCTAGTGCCAATAAAGACCTATCGTCTAATAGAACGTGTTCAAATAACTTTCTCTATCTGTACTTGGCATGGCAAATGTTTGTCAACACTGGACAATTCAAGATAAATGATTTTATAAACAGGTTCATGATGAGCTTATAATCTACGTATACCGACAACCCGTGCCCCGGTGATGAAGGCGACTCAAGCCAAAAGTAAACGTTGGGCCAAAAGTAAACTCTCACAGTGCCTCATTTTTTTGCCAGCTATGCGTTGGTAAAGGTACATCAGATCTATCTCTACCTGTATGTATTCGTATGTTACACCTTGTTCGAGTCGGACAGAGCCAACAAGTTGGCTTTTAGTTTGTGTAATCATCCACCTATGGTCTTCTATCCGGTGCAGCTTTTTGTCCATTTCAACTTAATTCAACTTAATTTCCAATCTACCTTCTGTTCGAAGGCGCGGAGTCTTGCGGGTTAAGAAAAAGGTCCGGAAATATCGATAGGTAATTATCGATTTCACCACTTTGGCAATATTGTCCAGTGGCGAGGATCTAGAGTGTCTGACACGTTCGTCATTCCTTTCAGAGCAGTACGACAGACGCGAATCCATTGCAATACTATTCAAATTGTAATAGTATGAAGAGCTGGCTGGACGATACAGCGTAGTCATATGGCTGTAGAAATTCGAACTGAATCATCCCAGTGGTCTTCGATCCTCTTTATGCGATCATAATATACGGACGATCGAATGGCATAATTTCGCATAGACATCAAACTATACAAATAAAAAATTAGCCAATATGTACTTTTTGTGAGTTGGCCTGAATCAGGCTGCTTTGATCGAGTCTGGCGTCCTTGAACCTCCATGTCGTCATCGATAATCAACAAATTAATCAATAGAATTTTGACATTGTTCCCCTGCTTTCGTTCAACTAGTTAAACGTACAATAGCGAAGTTCGATCGAAGCACAGCGGACAAATTCAATCACAGATATACTGACAACTAAATGAACATTGAACTATCGCTCGCCATACAGCTGAGAAAAGCATAAACTATGGACTTCTATAGATTGCAGTTCGGAATGAACTGAATGAAGTTTGCCACTGAAACGGAGTTGCGGTCGGAGCTTAAACAAACGAAGGCATGGTTTCGCTTACAGGCCAAGCCATAAAACTGAATATAAACCTGTCAGTCATATACGCCGCTGTTCGACACTCGGTGCAAGCGAGAAGAACCTAGATCGTATAAACCTTGCCTCGTAAACAATACTCGTATATCCAGCCATCTTCTGAAGGCAATTGTTGTGATATTACATTGCAAATGACTTTTTGTCGTCCTCGCAAAGTGTTGTACGTATAAAACCACTATTTTCGTTCAACTGGCGCCAGACGGCGTCATGTACGATGTGTGACTTCGGCATGTTGACGCATTGACAACATGTGGGCTGCTGCTGCTGCTGTGGCATTTGCTGGAGCCAGGGGCGCAGTCCGTCATAACAACTTCTAGGGCTATGTAGTGTTTGCTAATGTGAATAGAACGCGTTATAGGCAATAGAATAAAGCGTAAGTAGTGTAAAAGATACAGCTTCGCCACTGCTAAGCAACTGGAAGGGAATTTTTGACGAATTTCGTAAAGCGTTTTTCACTGGGTTTCGTGAGATGGCCGGCGGACACAAACTGAGTGTTTGAGGCCAAATATATAACAGACATGAACTTTATAAATGGGAATAACCATGACTGTCGCTTTCATATCCGACTCATCAATGAGCCAACGATATAAGTCTACGACACGACTACGGGCTGTCGTCATAAAAGATCGTAATAAACAGCGTCAAATTATCCGCCTAAATGGTATTATTAATATGTATAAGACATGTATAATTGACCGCAATAAATTTATAGCTTCACTTTACCAATGCCTTTTTAGTCTAATAACGAAAGTCCTGTCGGTAGAAAATAGTTTATTGGAAGCAGTGTACAACTTATATTGTAATGAATTAATTATTATAATATAGATATATACATAAACACATATCTACGACTGTTCAAGCGCAGAGCCAACGGCCGTGAAACTCATTTCTATCGCTCTGCCGGCCTGGTTCAATCCGGCCTGATATTGTCCTCCATACGAAAAGTCTAGCTGATTCCATTAGTTGACTGGCTAGTAATATTCAGATATAATATAAACCTCTGTTCAAAGGCTTCTATAGAGTAAGTACAAAAGCGAAATATACATGGCTGTATAGAAGCGTACGTAAGAGATACATGTGTCAGCATATTCAGTTGTTTTGCTTTCTTTGCGATATACGATTAGCTTTTGCTAAGGCCCACTGGTGGGCTTCTGAACCACTGACATACATCGTCAATAACGAATCGACCCGTAATTCAACAATAGGGCAAAATGCAAACTTCGTTTTTGTCAACAAAGCAGGCCATTACGGAAGGGTCCCGCGTCCTGACCATACATGGTCAACAGAATGTGCGCCAAAGCTAGCAGAGCGGCAGGAAATATTATTGGTTATAACATTATTCAGTTTTTCAATATAACGGCAAACTATGAACCAAATATAATCATTACACAATTCGCGAAGAACGAACTTACTTGGAAGAAAGGAGCTGATCTGGAATGGCGATGCTATATCTTCACATTTGCATCCCTTATGTTTGACGCAGCTGAGCACTTCGCAGAGCTTTTCAAACTCAGGATGCGAACTTCCTTCCTGAAATTTCCGAAAATTATATTCAATTTACGTACACATAGAGCGAGATCGGTAGATTTCGGGCTTTCACTAAGCTTCGCAAAGCTAAGTTTTAGTCGTTGAGTAACGGCTTTCAGAAACGAGTAAGGTTTACTGGGCAAACAGGTGCCCGGAAATAGATTTATGATTATTTAGTTAAAAGTTACAACCGTACCACATTAATTTGGAAGTTAAGATCCAATTAGTTTAAGGCTGTGTTAATGCTCAATAAGAATTGTTTCCTGTCTAGACCCAGCCTTTAAGGCGCACATTTAATAATGCTTCTTATCATTTCAGCTAGTGGGCAGGTCATTGCATGGTCGATAACGTTAAAGCTGTACTCTGTACTTGTCAGCAGTGATAGAACATCATGGCAGATCAATGTGCTCAGTCTGCCCGTACGATGTGTACATTACACAATGACCCCAAAATACAACTACAAAGGCTGGATGCACCGCTTCAGGTGTAGAATTTATAGAGCAATAACTTATCGAATTTTTCTCTCAGACAATTTTCGAGAGTAGCAGCTGCAGTCATCAAGCGAAACTTCGTTAAAAAGCGACCTCTTCTATGAATTACCCCCTAGTCGTATAGGACATAGTTAGGATAATTTAAGAAAGTTACTTAACAAATATTGCTTTTATCGATTTTTCAACGAATACCGTTTTTATTCATAATGACAGTAATAATAACATCAGTTGGACACAGCTGCTTACCTTAAGGAAGATCCCGACCACTGCTAGGCCACTCTCGGAGCTCGCAGCCTTGCCAGGGTCATCGTAGAGGTCGATGTTGTAGTGGACCAAATGTAGTTCGCCAGAGAAAGTTTCACCTGGTAAAAGCAGCAGCGAAAGTGTTGATCTTAGGATCTAGGATCCTAGGATCCTGCAACCGATACGTCAATTTCAACTGAAGTTTAAACATTTGACTTTTCAAATAATTTTCAGTGACCGAAGAAAAAGCTAGCTAAAGTATTTACTTGTCGTCTCAATTGAATCAAAAGATGTAAACATAGCAGGGAGGTTTACCGTCAACCGTATGCTCGGATCCATCGCAGCACGTTTCTCCCCAGTGTGAGTGGAACTGCACGAGACGATACCGGTGGCTTAGCGGACCGCCCTCAAGGTCTGTTGGGTGACAACATATGAGAATGCGTTTATATATATATATATATACATATACGTACATATTAAATAGCTGGAACTTGTTGATTTCGTTTGCGCTACAAGGTCAATGAATCTATGAACTAGACTTATGTTCGAAAGGAAAAAACTAACATCTCGCACTAAAAGCGCGCGGTCCCTTTAACAGTTTCGATGATATTACGGATGAAAGTACTCACTATGATTCAAGCTGTCGACGTCGACACGCCATCCAAATCCACCATTGGTTACGTGTTTTGTCAATACACCCTGTCATTACGTATAATATATTACTTAGTTGTTGTTATTGTTATTTCTGTCGCGAATGTCATGTTTCGCTAAATACACAGACGACTCAGTCGACCGTCAGATAGAGCTGCCAAACAGACCTTAGCACATAAGACAATGAATGGCAGGCCAAGTCGAATAGCACGCAGCCATATCTAAATATTCTGCACAAAACTCATCTGGTTTCTAGCAGCTGATTGTGGTACGCTGAAAGCTTTCATATGTCCCCGGGACGTGTCGGCATGCGAGTGCCCTCTAGCAGGGCAGATGGCGCCTGCTCTTGTTTGTTCAACCAGTACGTTTAGAACACTCAGTTGATAATCGAAAGAAGTAACCCACCGTCTATGGTTTTCGAGGTATGATCCGGGAGCAAATAAAGCGGGTTTATAAGATGCTACAAACGAATTTTTAGGCTAGGTTAAGAGGACGACACAGGTAAACTTTCTTCACGTAGCAACTGGTTAACCAAATTATCAAACCAAAGTCTTCATAAGAGCTTTAGCGTGATATTCAGAAGGTGAACATTGATTGATTTGACGATAGTTTCCTATCAGAACGAGCTGCTTCGATCCCAGCACCTGTTTTTAAGCATTCAATAGTTTCTAGATGCGCGTCTCCTAAAGATTTTTAAATCGCTCGGCCATTTTGTTCCTAAGCTGTCTGTTACAAATTTTCGTTAGAATGATAGTCAAGAAACATTATTTTCACCTGATAGTTGTACTTGAGTGGGCGCTTAAGAAGCATTGGATCTGGTTGAACGTGTGAGCGTATAATGTCCACAGGGCTTTGTTTCTGCCCGAGCGCCTGCGGGAAGGTCTTTCCCCAATGCGCCGGACCTGAAAATAAGGCAACAAGGTAAGTGTATCTATCCACAGCAAATCTCTAAAGGTCAATTTTCAACTGGGCAGCCCGTCGCCAACCTATTGTTAAAATTGAAATAATTGCTTTTAAGTACGCGCCAAATAAACAGAATAGCTTATTATATCTACCGTCTAATGATGTGTCTCAATAATTTCCATCGTAACGTATAATTTAGTTGGTTTGAATAAACAATTCTCAGCAATTCAATCGTTCACGCCGAAAAATGATATCAGGTGTATGCTTAGACTGCTGTTTTTCTTCAATCTCATAAAATGGCAATATGTTACGTTATTTTTTTTTAGTTATTGAAATACGTAGTGTCCAACCAGCACGATCACTGTAGCTTAGCACTTGAATAAAAAGAGCCCCTCTTCCAGTCTAAATTTAGGCCAAATGCGGTCGTTTGATTCTTCGCTAACCTTCAATGTGATAGCGTGCCGCTCTTCTACCGAACAGAAAACAGTTGGTGCCTTATAATATAAGTATTTAGCGTTTTTCCCTAGGCACTTTAGATCGAACCACCACTGGAACCCTAAGGATCATCTTTCGGCAGGCGTATCGCCTCAAGGCCAGGACGATTTAGCGGTAGCTTGACAAGCACCATTCACTGGGGTACCGCCAACATGAATAGCAGTGTTGCGCTTGTTGACAACTAGGGAGTTTCGAATACATGTCATTACGCCAGGAGGGGCGCGTATTTATATCCTAACATCAATATAATTATGTACTCCTCAAAGTAGATATGCGACCTTAGCATCTTTCATGTGGATATTCCACAATAAAGAGGACAACGAACGGTTACTTGTAGCTACTTGGCGAGTCGATCTATTTTGCTGGACATCTCGATTAAACAACAAGACGTTTGTCTGACGTTCAGTTTGAGACTGATGTACATCTGAATAGTACATCTGAGGACAATGTGAATTTACAGGATGATTTTTCGAAACCATATGACTTGTTCAATATTTCTATTTTGCAACGAATTTTTGCAAAAATTAAGTTGAGGCATACTTTATTCAAAAAAACATCGTCTTAATGCAAATGGATCCATCGTGTCATCTATATAACCTTAAATAATCGATTAAAATCCATCAAAAACGTTGACCCTCAACCAAGAGGTCACCCTTGAAACTCCTTGCACTTTCGATGAAAAAGACCGTTTGTACAATTTACTATCAATGTTTCGACAATAAGCTCTTATTTACTACTAACATTTTCCATTAGTTCAGCTTTTGTGCTCGACATGAACTATCACAAAATAGTTCTTAATCCGAACAGATAGTGCCGAATAGCTTTCGCAGTTGGTTTTTCTGTTAATTTTCCATCTTGCTGGGTCGGACAATGCAATGTCGAGAAAAAATATCGTTGGCAATATGAAATACCGTCTTATAGCATTAGATATTGAGGTTCTTCAAGAATGGCTCACGTACGCTACATTGGGGCGTGATCGGCTACGGATGACCAGCAACACCGAGCTAGAGAGCAGATAGAACTACGCTAGACAGATTCAGGCACTGCAAAAATAGCCGATGGTTCGTTTTCGGCCGTATTTATAGCAACGTTTGGCTGAAATGATCCAAATACTGGCTGCAAGGTTGTTTTTCGGCCTTAGTAGTTAGCGTACTTTAAAGACCCAGCGTGTTGCAGACCTAGTGGCGCGCTATAGGCAATCCATAATAATTTTCCGTAATTCACAACACCTCTATACTGAACAGTTGTTGTTTAATGCCAAAGGCTCTAGGTGCTTACACGGCAGCTGGACCTCCATAGAAGTTTTGCAGCGATAGAATTGAATGGGTTGCATCAGAGCACCAAGAGCGGCCAGTGTGCGGTAGAGTAACACCAAAAATCACCATAAATCCATGTTGTGTAATTGTGCATACTATCGAGAATTTTTCACTCACAACAACGATACGAGCCAACAATACGAGCATGCTAAGCTGCTTGCTCTTCTCAAATCCTGTACGTTAGATAGATTTAACCTATATAAACTATAATTTTATCTATTTGTCATAATATGCCTGTTCGAATCTCGCATTTCAACCTAAAAACAGTACAAAAATGTTGCGTGATAAACAAAATTGGGCTTGTTTTTTCGTTCAACTCGTTCATTGTATCTTTTGTGTGGCCTACCACCAACAACAACTAATATAAATTAACGCAATGATTATTTTGTTATTAAGATCGGCTCATTCTAATTACACCGGACGGACTGCGAGCTTCAGTGATCAACTGAGGAAGTGCTTCATAAAATTTCTGTAAAAGCGGTGCGGTCACTTTTAGCTCTGGTGGACCCAACTAAGTATCGATTGCGCGAAATTACCTCGGAAAAATGAATCTGGATAAATCGATAATCGAATTGGCTGGAATGATTGAATTCAGATAAAGCTGTTGTAAAAAAATGTTTTAGAAAGTGGGGTACATCATGTAGGATCCGGCCATCAGAAGTTCTTTACGAAGATCAGCGATCATACCACGATACTGTGGGTAAACGTAGCATGGAGTAATTACGTTAGTGCATTAAGAGTGATTCCTACAACACTTCAGGTATACTGTAATTGCTGAAGAAAATGGAACTGCGTACTACAGTATGGACTGTCCAAGTTCGTTCGCCGTAAGTATAGTACAGCAGGAAAGGAAACGCTATCATAAATATTTACAAACATGTAAAATTAAACATTGAAATACAAAACCCTTTTTCTCACTCTTCTTAGTATAAACATATTGTCAAAAGACAATTAAATACACTATTATAGACTAGGTATTAGAAATCCATCCAATGATGTTTTTGACAATCGCGTGGGTTGCCCATGAATCTTGTACACTCAATAACTCGCCTATGATAAAACGCAACTCGAGGAGGCAACGTACCGTCTTTTTGCACATGAAATACCCTGCCACCTTCTTTGATGGAGTCATGGCGTGGTTTGATTTTGAAGGCTGATTTGGTTGGTGTAATAATGGTCATGAACCCATGCGTCGCGTCTTGACCCTGAAATAGCCGGTACTTGTTGGCTTTAGACTGTCAAGGTCGGATACATTGTGTGGGGAATGCACGCGATACCCATCGTAGCGACGTTTATCGAAGGTGAAAGCCTCAACAAATGTTCCGAGTTAGGATAAAGTCCTTCAGATGCGTACGAGAAATACAAGAGGCAGTCCGGTCACCTTTTTGAGCTTCTGTAGTCTGGTCCCGATTACGCAAATTACTTTGATTCTCTCTTATTTCCGAGAACCCTTTTAAGGACAACGGCGTTTCGATATTTCTTTCGGGTTCATATGGCATTCCAAGATATTTTTAATAGGAGCAATCAGTGCCAACCATAGAGAAATTAGCGGTTAGAGGGTTGTGTTGACACGTTTGGCCAGATGTCGAATTTCGTATAACGTTCAGAATACCCAGGACGTTTTTTATCGGTGCGTATGGGACAGAGTCTTGATTACGTAACTTCTTCGTAGATACAGTCAATGTTCGGGCCTAGCAGAAACATGGAATAGCATCTCACATATGTGACCGGACTAAAAGCGATATTTGATGACAGATATCTGTACAATACGGGGAAATGTTTCAGTTAGTTATTCACTGCCACAATAATGCTTTTCCTTAGCTTTGTCGCGGGTATATCAATAAAAAAAAAACAGAAATCAGGCTAGATAGTGGCCTGCTGACAGCATTACCTGAATCCGATAAGCCTTCATTTGTTTCTACCTTTGTATCTGTCTACACGTATTATATTATGTTTCATTCATCAGCCTCGACGGAAACTTGAACTTATACTTAAAGCGCAACACCGTATCGCCAAACTGTTGGCGATTAAAAATCCAGTATATAATATCTATATATTATATACTATATATATATATATATACTATATATATATATATACTATATATATATATATACTATATATATATTATATAGTATATATCTATGATATTCGTGTCGTTACATTTTTCTCGGGCAATTTACTTAGAGATGATAAATTTAGAAAGTCCGGCGAATGTAGCCAAATATAGAGATATTTTCTTCAACACGATCGCAGCCAAGTTTGGTAGAACTGGATAAACAACGATTTGTTAAATCATCCCATGTTGCAATATAATGCACATTGTTGTTTGTGTATCCCGAATTTTTTTTTACAAGCGTCGCACGTTTTTCGAATAGCTAATATTGTAACATTCCGAGCGCGGTGTAAGGCCTGTTGTTTCGTGTAAGGCATAAGAGGTACCTTGAAACATCATTAGTATCGCTATCACTGATTTATGTGAAGTATTGTTACAGTATTGAAGTCACAAGTGCTTGTCCGTTGGGCCTTGAGGCAATTAATCAGCTTTTAGTAAGCCCGTCCACCACAACGTACGTCTACACATTGACAATGATGGCTGAAGATATACTTGACAACTGTGCAATCTCTACGCTGATAAACTTGTACAGCAAATGAGCAATACCAGTTAAAAGGAAAACAAAAAAGAAACAATTATTTCGACATTACTCGTCACTCTTTACAGACAAGTTGTTCTACGGCATACAACTGGGATACCTACAAAGAGAGCAGCGATGAATTTTTGCCACTTCGAACTAAACGGAATAGTCTAGCTACGATTAATCATTGATTCTTCCCGCCAAGGGACTCCTGGGGGCTTTTGTCAACAACCGGTACTCGATCATTATTCATTTTACTGCTACTGTTATACCCTAAATAGCAAGGATAAGGACAATGATAGTCTTGACACTATGAAGATATTTGCAATGAGCAGTGGGAAGAAGATGCACCGATAAATGAGAATGGCCCGCAATTCAGCTGAAAAATTCTATACCTGTATATATTTTTCAATGGTGATTTGGTCCAAATCCCAAGATGAGGCACGTGTCTAGTCCGAGCACGATCTTCGTCGGTTTCAGACTAGCGGGTAAATAAATTACATATGAATATTAATGAACTATACGTTTCTACCACAAGAGGCTGAAGATAAGTGGTGAATGTATGCGAGCTAAGGATGCCAACATCGTACTATTGCAGCGAATAGGACCGCTGTACCATTGGTGATTATTTATCGTCACTCGTGAAACGGGAAGACAAACAGAACCTTGACCTAACGCATACACTCCTAATTATAAACGCCAAAAGATACAACGATTAGGGTCGCATATGGAATTCGATGAGTTTTTCGCTCGTATCAGTTTCCCCTCGACCCGTCGATACAAGTGCGCCAACCGTGGACGGCATCAAGCATGTACGACCCGTTACGGGCCTATTGTAGTCACCAAATGAGTCTAAGTATTAAGTTCCGCTGGTTCTAACAGCAAACGAGATGAAGTGTTACTGTTATAAGATGATATTTGTGCGTCCCCCTATTCATTTTGATAGCTACTACCACGGCACCCCTAGCAATGCAAATGGTGGCTTTTAGACAGAGGATCGATTCAGTCCATTGTAAATCCAGAGTGGTTTACTTTGAACAAGTTATCAACCGATTCCTAGTTAATCATGGTATAGTTCATCCATCAGGCAGCGGCTGGCGATATCCAGCAAGACTGATCGAGAGGCTTTCAAATAGAAGAGAGATCGCACATCACGTTTAAGGCTTATTAATGAATCCAGTTCGATAGGCTCCTTATAGACGACACGTATTCAACGATTTATTTAAGAAGAGCTGCTATATTTCAGACTGAAGCGTTCGCACCTCAGCTTTGTGCAAGCCAATGAAAAATATTAGATTGACTGTTTAAATTTAAACTGTTCCACTTATTCCAAGGTATAATCACAACTAAACTTATGTATAATATTCGCCAATAGGAAAATTTTTATTTTATATGAAAGAAAATAGGTTTTACGGCTATCATTTTAGCCATTGCCAATCGCTTTTTAATATATTTCGGTATTGTTACTCGTAGTGACTTGGGCGATTTACATTTGGCGTAGCTGGACTTTTGATTTCGTCATCCAGAATTTAGGCCACCATGCAATGAGAGGGCCTATATGTTTAGCGATACTGAACACTAAACGCTTACGACTGATGGGTATCGTGCGCATTTGGCCGGCTTAAATATGGCACTCGTATTCGGACTATGTGAGCCGAGCAGGCGGGGAATGTTATTGTAGTAACAAGCTAGGATCTTTTCAATTGGGCTGTTTGCCCAATTGAAAAGATCCTAGCTTGCAAAAAATTGTTTGAATAATCTCGACTATCACTTAATTGTCACAATGTCAAGCAATTTCAACTCATTGAAAATTATTTTCCTAGCACTTGTGTGAATGATGCATATACGGAACCATCCCATGTAATTTCCTTTACGCTTCTTGAACCCATTAATAGTATGGGCTTATGCAGTCGATTAGGGTCTGAATGGACTCTCACCGGTCCACAAAATCGAAATAAGAGCTCAACCTCTATTTAACAACATAATTCATCGCACAGAATCTACAGTGTATGAATATGTGTGGATTACCGGAGAACTGGTATACAGATTTGAAGTTGTTTATAATACACCGCTATTTACCGTCACAATATTCTGGTTGACTGCCGTCTTGTATTTGAAAACAGTTCTGGCATTTTATTTGTGACCATAACCACTGCAGCAATTGGGTAGCACATAACATTATGACAGTTGAACGTTCCGTGGAAAATGCAAACAGGTAGGTAACGGCACGGGTCCAAAGCCTCGCGCTCGGAAAAGTATTGAGCTACCGATCCCAACGGCTACTCGTTGTAAGCCTTGGAGGACAGACTGAGAAGGACACGTAACAATAGGCCCGGCCCAAATGTAAGTCTGGTCATGTCAATAGCCGAATCGCATCACATCGAGTTAGCAGAGATCAACCAATATTCATCGGACACTTGGCAATCACAGGCAAGACGACAAATACGGTAGTTCTGATGTTCCAATTGCCTTTAACCTTTTTAGATTGTCTAGAAATTTTTCAAAGCGAACATGTTGTGTGTTCACCAGTGCGACCCACTTTGTCCGATTTTCTATTACACAATGCCACTTACGAAAATAAGGCACCTAGGACAAGCTCACACGTATCCTTTGATGGCGTCACCCATTATACAGCACCTAAGCCAAATAGCACTTGCAATTTAGCAGTCACGAACGGACCGTCCAGCTATTACGTGTGGCCTGGTTAAGACGTATCTTAGAAATAATCACACTATTACATTGTCGAATTCACAAGCTTACAAAGCGGCCCACCGCAAGCACAAATTAATTTAAACAGCTGAGGCTCGACACGAACTCGGCAGTGAGGTCTCAGGTCGCCGGGTTCGGCGGAACCAAATCGCTCCACCTCTCCGATTTCCTCTTTGTCGGTGCTACAGCTAGTTTCCGAAGTTGTCTTGCCATCGCGATTACCGTCCCACTATCGCTGTTGTTACTGTGGACAGCAACGGCCATGACAAACTTGTTCTGGATGTATGCCAATGGATCGGCGGCCACTCCAGCTCGTCAGTGCCGAAGGGGCAAGTACGAACTTCTTACTGCTTTCAGTGCGTGCCCCAGGGTTCGCGATTGCTGAACATATGGACACAGCAACAGCCGATACTCAGGACCCAGATGGAGCGAACAGATTTGCTCCGACGGGCGGTTACTGTATCGGCGACAACGGCTATACAATATACTGAGGCCTCGAGGGCGATGTATGGACGGAGGGACGGAGCTGGAGAGAAGACAATCGAACCCCGTTCAATGTCGGCCCTTATTCTCGTCGTTGTCGTAGGACCTCTGGGCCAAAACCAGCCTCCCCCACCAGGGAGGAGGTAGGGGGCCCAATCATCCGATGTCGCTTTCGCTATTGCAGCGAAAGCAGAAACTCGTGCTTGTTGCTGCGGTATCGGCTCCTCACGAATGATCGTAAATGCAGCAACGTCAGCTTTGACTTGCGTTCTGCTATAGATAGAAATCTCTAAGCCGCAAAACGCTGGAGACCAAGAAGTGCGAAATAAGCTTTGCCTGAAAGCTTGCTAGACTCTGATGCTCTGATTGGAGCACAGGTTTGGTGCTGAGGCTGCTAAGAAGTATTTATTTTAGCTTATTATTCAGGCAATGTGCGTATGCGAGAGACTTCTTCACTTACGTTCTTAATCAAATACTAACTTGAGTAAAAATATGTACAATAAGCAGGCAAGTGATTCAATACCCATCTTAGCACAATATTAGGATAATGATTATCTCATGAAACCGGTAATTTCGTTGACTGACTCACAAAAGATCCCTGACATTCTGGCGTCGAAAAAAAGGAATTGGCGAATCCTAAAGGTATAAAAATCTCACTCAAGTCATCTTCTGTAATATCGGATAGCTTAGACTAACATTGGTGAGACTACAAAAATGTCAAAATTGAATCCTACCCGCCGTTTAATATGTATTATCTCTCCATGTTAAATATTGATTTATTGGTTCTCCTCTTAAAAACCGTTCGTTTTGATGTTTGGTCCTTTTCTAGGCCTGGTTATTAGCAATGCGGAATAACTCGGCCCCCCAAACAGCTTCACGGTCAAAGGACCCTCTGCGATGTTGAGCCTGGATCGGATAAAAGTATTTAATACTACTGTTTTTAAAGCATATCTTATTCTCATGGGAACATCTGCGGGAGAAAATCAACCTTTCAACATAATGCCCTACTACATGTAAAATTATTTGCATTTAAATTTTTGTCATATTATCAATGCTGAAATTGAATGGAAGTCTCGCAGCGATGAATTAATTATACTCATCAGGCCCAAAAATGTCATGAACGCCTGTACAAAATTTTCGGTAAAAATGACCTATCGGAAGTGAGACGTCTCCATTAATTAGCAGGTCCAAATTAATTTCAAACCCATCACAGATAATTATTCTCATTCGTTGATAACCTGTTGAAGTCCGCGGTGTTGACCTGAAACTCAAAGAAGATTAAAATATATCCCACTTTTCAGATCATAGCGCTTGATTCCGACGTTTTCAGACGTCGTTCTCAATCTTTACGCACATATGCTAATTATTTCAATCTTCTAGTCTTATATACTTCTAGGTAGATAGACCTCATAGACCCAATCCACGTCCGTTGCATGCACTTACATCCTACTACTAAATAAAGTATCTACGGGGAGTCAATAAAAGATCGAAGCTCTTCGATGTTAACGCGATTCAAGGCGGACACTCGTGTTGTTCGCAGGATATATAAATGATAGAAGCCATTTAATTCAAACTTTCTCAGCCGCATGATCATTATTGGATTGATAATTAATTACTAATGTTATAAATAAGGTTCGCCGGTATGTTCATCTAAAAGGCGTGCTCAAATCTTCGTATCCACGTCCTTGGTTTTTCCTGCCTTACGATGGTAAATGGGCCATGCTGTGGAACAGTAAACATGACACCCAAAACTGCTACTGAATTAATTATAGCTTCTTGGACAAAATTCCCGCTCGACCTTTCCTAGATGACTTGGGTTTGTGAAGCCTCCACATTGTTTCGCCCGTGTACCTTTTTCTTCTTGGGTTGTTTTTACTCAGCTGTAGACTTTGTGCGGTGTACCACTTGCGCGACCAACGAAGTGAGCCTTGAAAGTCATTGCGTAATCTGTGACCTTCGAAACCGGAATCCGTTGGTGGTCATCATAAGAACAGGATAAAAGAGTTTGGCGGTCGCGTAGGTTCTCAAGTCACGCAGATAAGATCTGCAAGTGCCTGCAGTCTCGTTATCGCACTTGCTCCGTTCAGCGTAATCTTCGCATTAGTTCTTTTAATTTCATTAGCATTCTTCTTCCCTTTCGACGTTGCAATCACGAGGGTATTGCCAGCAAGAGAACCAGCAGCGTACCCAAGTTTTTTATTGCTGGCTGTTCAATGTTTTTTCGCTGCATTTGCAGAAACCGCGTAAAATACCATGTATGGTATCTTTTACAGTTATTTCATGGTATTAAGAGTTTTATGGCTTCGATATGACAGCTGATTATTGATGATTGCATTTCGATTGCACCCGGAAATTAACCCAATCCTCTGCTTTACCCTCGTTTAAGGTTACTACGTACATTACGAGAGCCTGTAATGTAATGCCATGAAAGGCTGATTTGCAGACAAGCGTGTTGGCAAAAGTTCGTGAAAAATCGACATCTATCTTCTAAAAAAAGTCCCCTGTGGCCCTGGCGAAAGGGTATCGAATCTCGTAAATATCTAGATCTGTGGCAAAAGTGGTACTCTTTCTAGCACAAACAGAAGCTTTGTCTCGAAAGTTACGTGTGCTACTAAGTACGTTATAATGATTAGAAATACCAACTGAAGTTGGCGCATGCTAAAATATAAACTGTGTTCCATGAATCAAAAGTGTACACACACAGACGAATACACAGATGAACAATAGACTGTTGAAAGTTGAGTCGACTGCTAACAAGCAATGCTATTAAACTGATGTTATGGAGTGCCAATAATATTGATTTCAATTACAGATTATTAACTAGCTTAACAGAACCTTAGCTTAAGTTAAGTTTAAGCCAGTGGTTTAATTGTCAGTACTTTTAACGAACCTGTACGATCTATGTGCAAGATCATCGTCGAACCCTCTCGAATTTGCTGACACGCTTACTCTACCGTTGTCCTAGGAGAAGTTGAATAAAATCTAACCTGGCGAATAGATAAACCACATTCATCTTTGCCTACCTGTAGCTAGAACGTTCCTGCAAGAGAGACTCTTTCCTGATCGAAGAGTTTTTTCTCTGAAATTTGAAAATCTGTTGTATGTCAAACACAAACAGGATAACTACGAGTGCCACCGCCCGAGCTCAGCGGCGGGCTATTTCTCCCCGGGATCTCACTCTACGGCAGGGTTGTGATGTTACATGTCAAGATGTACGCAAACTTCGGTTCCAAAGCAAATGGTGCGTCGACACAGATGCTAGTCTTCTTACTCGGCAAATACGCGCCTATTCCGAAAAGGAGCCGGCTGGCCTGCCTTAATTTGACAGTAACAGGTCAGTATCAAAGCTTCTTCACGTCCGGCAGTGTGCAGATGGTTTTCCCTGCTTCGGGCGCGTACTTCACATCCCAAGAAGTTCCTGGCGCAGCTTAGAAGGCCTTAACATCTAAGGCTGTTCTTCTTGATTTCATTAGAATAATTCTGTCCACAGTACGATCGTTTCACGATAAGTTCGAATCAAATAGATACACTCTAAATACTAGCGCGTCTATGACCACTTTGGAAAACATGGTCGACAATAACATCTATGTTAGCTTCGAACTTCCAACCGTGCGGGACATTTAGCGGCCCACTACATTAGGCTGAAAAAAAATCGAAGGTTTTAATCCACTTTTAGGTTAAAATGCTCAGCTGGGAGCAGGTCTCCTTCGGAATAGCGAGACAACTAAAAAAGAAGTATACTTGAATACAGTTTAAAACTTCGACAACGTCGTGGATCAATATTGCCTCGACCGGACATCATACGTCATTCGATAAGACGGAAAAATCACGCATAAAACCCGATATGCCCAAAGCTGGATCTCTGACCATTTCAGGCTTTGCCGAAGATAGGGCGCTTTTGAGAGGCGTTTATCAGAATTTAATTGGATATATTAGGCATCACGTGTTTGAGCAAAAACCCAACTACACGACGAAACTTTAAGCGGTTGTTAGTACTTGGAATAAAAGGTTTCGTAAATTGACTGATGAATGAATAAATCAACGATTAGCTGTTGTCTAGCCTAACACGTTCTGAATATATTTGTCGCTGACGGCACGCTTCAACGAACTTGTCCCAAATGTCCGCTTTTACTTAGATATAGCCTGTGCGTAAATCTAGACGGGACACCCTGTATATATTTTATTAAGGAAATAAAAGATTGACCCGTACATAGATAGACGTCCGAGGCCTCATAGGATCAGGGTGAATGTGTGTGAGGTGCTAACTACTGTTAATCACCGAGAAAGCTACGCCGGTTAACTTTATTTTGGTAGGACGCGGCGTGGTGACACACTGAACTCTTGCCCAAACTGCGTGTTCCTAAAAGCGTATGTAGGCAAACTGGGCAACGTTTGTCTGTCAGGCAACGGCAGGAGATTTGCTAGAGAAAAATTAGCGGTACCGCTTGTGTTACCTAAGGGCGTGTATAGATCATACCAAAGGACCGCATTCATAAGGTAAATAGTCAAATCGGGCTGCGCCAAATTCGACATGATTTGTACCACCCGTGATTCGACAATAAGGCGCGCCTGGCCGAAAAGTTTTGAGTGTCTGTTACGATATATGTAAATGGGTAAAGCCGTTGTATCTGCTAATCGCTTGCAAGATCTTTCAGCTCTGTTTAGGGTCAAGTCAAGCGGAAATAACACCAATTTATCGTCTTCGTTATAATTCGATCAGTCAATAAAAACTATTAATCTTTTCGTGGACACGCACTGCGTAGTATTCTGAGGTAGTGATTGATGGGTAGAGAGGTTCGCGTATCGTGACTTGATCTTTAGACTCAGTTTTTGACAGAGTTAAATGGCGTCTGGAACTATATTTACTATTTCCTGACCGTACATTTCAATTAAGGCGACGTGCAGGCTCCTATTCAGAGCTAAGCGTTAAGAAGACGAGTTATGGTTACGGTAAGTAGAATACGATGAAGGTCTAAGAAAGCAATTACATCAGTCAAAGAGGAATCTTATGATTATAATACACTTTCATGCTTTGTAAAGGTTTAAAAAGGGCATCACGTACAGTTTTCTTATAAGCTACTCGACGTGTTCACTCTTATTTGACATAAACGTAAAACCACTTCTTCGCTAGCTAGACGGATCCCTATATTAGTGCGTTTGTATCCATAATAACCTCAATCTTCACCAATTTTGCACTCCATACTATCATATCATTGTAATTACCATAAGTTGGCATTCGCTAGCTGCTAGCCTATTTTGTCCGCACTAACGTTGTTGGACCTTTTTATGAAGTTTAGTCTACGGTATCCTGCGCACGGTTTGTGGCCGACCACTTGTTCGCCTGTGGCTTTACATTGGTTAAAATGAAAATGGCCTCACTCGAAAAAATTACCAGTCGCAGTTCTTAATCAGACGGATAGCCAAAACATGCGATAACACGACGGCGGTATACAAACAAGCGCCAGAGCCCACACGGCAGAGGAGTTCCAGTTCATGATATCATCTATCGTGTTACTGTTTATCTGGTGCATGTACAGAGAAATAGTGGGATTGAAGTGCGTGAGCACGCGATTCACTAACGTCGATTGAACGTAGCAGCTGATTAGCGACAGATCAAATTCAGCGGTACTCGAAATGAAGAAGCAGACGACTATTGGAGTTTGTGGCTCGATTAAGTAATCACTCCATTTACCTCTATGTCGTCTGCTGGTGTTCGAATAAAAATAAGGCGTTAACAATAGACGATTATGCCGAAGTTGGTTTCCTAACCGAAAAAACCTGCCTGCCAAAGGTTCAACAGATCACAGAGTAGTAACAGATGAGTTGTCCTTAATAATTGGAAAACTGGCTTCTAGACAGTCTAATACAGTCGTCAATCGAGATTTAAGTTATCAATTATTCTGTATTATATTGTGTAACAAGCTAACATTGTTGCTGAGCGTTTGTGTACGACATGACTGATTAGAATAATATAGATTCAGATCAATAGCATTGCTGCGGGAAAATTATGCTAGAAGTTAGTAAAGATTTCTAGTAAACTTGAATAGTTATAAATGTGTATTAATAGGTGCGCTTCAGAAGTCTCAAGAGCTTCTTAAGATATTTGTCTTTCTTTGTCTATCGTTGAAACAGTTGAACACGTTTTAAAACTTCATCCAATTCATAGATTCATACGATTGCATTTGTACAGAGTATCTCTGTGGCGAGAAATGTACCGTTTTGTTACATGCGTTTTTATCCCTACACACTAATCTACCCTAATAACATAAGCTATACAAGTATTCTAGTGTAACACAGTGACTAACATCAATAAAATTACTTCGTGTGAGCTAGTATGTACAGAGGCAGATTACAGATTAGAGTGTAATTTTTTTATCGTTTTGGCGACAATGTATTTCCGGCGAAGTATCACGTGCTAGCAAGGCCTGTTTCTTTAAATCATAATAGCTTTTCTAGGGTAGCTTTTGCATTCAGGTAAAGAACTACATAGCACATGGATCTTAATGTAATTCCAGAGTTAACCACATGCTGAATGTCTATCCGTATAAACATTTCATATAACCTACCTTCTTCGTCGAGAACAACCCGCTTGAAATGCGAAATAGTGGCTATGCACTCGTCGCGCCACACGGCGGACGCCAACCTTCCAAAAGATTTCAACATGTTTCCCTCTCTAACGATTGCAAAGAACGAGATCAAATGTAGTTTACTAGGCTGCGCGTTATCGACCAACGGGGATGTTGGTTATTTGTGTATAGGCTGGTGTTATCCAGCCAGTTTTTGTTTTTATCCCAGCAATAATTATTCACTACCTGGACTAGGCCAGAATGACGTAAGCCTTTCTGAAACTACACAGTTATTCGTTGTCGATACCGCCGGGGTGCTATAATCGTGTCCTGAACCCCGGCGGCTGAACGGTCACACGAAAACCACCTGTGGACCTCACAAACCACTAATATTTTAAGGTCGACAATTGAGTTCTCTGATTATAGTGCTTGACACAAACGGCAGCGGCTACGAGAGCTGAGGTCTGTGGTAACAACACAAAAGTACAATACAGCAAAGGCCAACCTACTATTTCAATAACAAACAGTTTAGACCCGTCTGCTCTTAGCTCGCGGAAATCCGAAACGAATAGCACTCATTAAATAGTCAAACGATGTATCCTGCTTGATCATCCAGTCGTTCACCATCGTCCGCACTCGGAGTAAAAGTGAACTTGTAAGCTCAATTTTATAATTAGGAATAAGAAGATAGATAGTTCTACCTTGCCAAATAGTGTGGTACGATATAACAATACAGTTAAATCATTCAGTAGCTAGAATAATGGGTCAATGGACGACTGGACGATGTCACAGACTGGCTTGACATCGTGTGATTCTTCTGACAGTCGAGCCGCGCATGAGCTGAATAGTCTGTACCATTATGGATTTTTGCACACCAACAGCCTGCTGCGTCCTACCCCGTTTACTATACTCGACATTTCTTCTATACAACGAAGATGATGAAAGACTAAGGGTGACTGTGTGTGAGCGCGAATACGCTACTGAACTCGTTGCTGACAGTAGGGATCCTATCGGGAATGAGCGTCAACTGATAGTAGACGTGCTAGGGTAGCTGAATTGCGTCGTTACAGCACAGACCAACTAAGAACAAGACATCGAAATACAAATAGACGCACTACCGGGAAGATTGTAGACAGAAACCCTTTCCCGGTCGACGGCTGTCGCGTTGGCACCTGGTTGCTTTCTTCGCTGCCGTTCGTTGAAGACTGCATGTGAACGATGCTGCTGGATAATCCATAGCAGTACGCGCGTCAAGCGACGTGTAGTACGCTCTGTGTGGCGATTGGTAACTGACTTCATTGCCGAAATTGTCTTTGTAGCTGGTCCTCAACACGCTCTTGGCTTCATCCTTGCCAACGTTTGCTATGAATGTTATGATGTCAAATTTGAATCAGTCAGATAAAGAGGTAGTATATTTAACTACATAAAGCTCTGGTTGCAGGCCAAACTCTTGTTATTGTTGTGAAGGGCCAATCGCGGCTGATGGTTTATTCATTTGCAAAAGCAGCGATAATTCTACAAGCTCCACGGTAGTTGCCTGCTCGTTTCCCGCAAGCTCAGGGCAACAAAGATCAGGCAGATAGTTATCAACGAATAGTTACAAATGGATATCACTGTTGTCGTACGAGGTAGTCAGTTGGTGCAAAATTTGGCAAAGCCTTTGTTTTTTGCTAACATTACGTTTATACGGAGCAGGGCGACCCGAAGCTGAACAGTTCAGCCCAGTGGAGCCGACCCCGCGTTTCACTTGATTGATGAGGCAGCTTTCGCGTTTTAAGTTTAGGTGGCGCCCTCAGTGGCCATTGTGGAAATGTTCGTGTGATAATCATAAGTGGACTGCATAGAGAGAGTACAGAGCAGCAACTGGCCGATGGATCTTCACCTCTTTATGTGAGCCTAGATTGTATTCGATCACGCTCTTCGAGATCCAATAGATGTATGCACTGGGTAACTGAAGCCTAGAGTGCTCTGTGTACCGTAATTCAATATTAGTAATTGTAACTTGCTTTCAGATAGGCGAAACTGCGCGTTCCAATCGTTTAACAAAAGTTGGATTGGATGTAAACGAATACTTAGCTGCCTCATATAACCCTATTTTCTTTAAATTTAGTCAAGGGGCAAACTCAGTAGTATGAACTGCACTAAATTTCTGACCCGCCTGTACCAAAGGAATGCAGAAGAAAAAAAAACATGACATCAGACTTTAAAATAGATCGATCCATCGTTCAAACAGGGACAGAGAAAATTAAACGATCGTTATTTAGCTATGAGTCATCAAATGCGATACGTCGGTTGAAAAGAAGCTTCAGCAAACTTTATATGCTACAGTTTCTCGAAGGAAATTTGATTATTTCTGCGCTGTTATGTGTTTGTATCATCGAGACGCTTCATTCGAAGAGTCGTTCGAGACTTGAATAGTCCCATATCCTCTTTCGACTAAAATCGTTTGCGCTTAGTAATTCCGGTAGGAACAAATCCGGATTTTCCGAGGCGCCAAATAACGCTATAAAACATAGTAGGCTGTAATCCTTTAGCTCTTCGAAGCCTTTATAATATCATTTTTGTGCTTAGATCCGTCACTCCATTGTAGGTCAGAAGCGCATGGTAACAGCTTTATTAGTTTCACAAAACGTATGCTGCCTTTCAATTTTGCCCATTCTTTGATGCGCTGACGATGATTGTCCTTATCTTCGATTCCATCTGATATGAATTTGCCGCCAGACGACCAATAATATCAAGCAAATGACGTTCTGCAAGTTCTGTCGGACGTTGCCTAACGTGCCTCAATTCCGCTTACGACTCTCGTTCATTAGCGGCGGTTTGTTTCTCCCAACAGAATACAGTAGATAAGACAGCCATGTCAGCTGTACAGTGTTTCGTCTCTCCATCTAATGAACGCAGATACAATATGAACAAGGGATGCTAAAGCGGTTAGGAGAAGGACGCTAACCTTCTAAGTCAGTTAAATAACTAAATCATATAAGCAAATCTTTTGACCGATCCAGTATTTTCGCTTAACGGAGTAGGTAAAATAAACGAAAAGGGATCGTTGGGAGTTGTAAATGGTCTGCGCGAAAGGAAACTTGATTTTTTTCCGCAGAGACATTTGCTCAGCTCGTGTACGCCACGGCCGCTATGGTACCTGCTTTGCAGCTGTTCTCAGCTGGGCCTGCAATTCTCGAAAAGCTATTTTTCTCCTTAGGAACGGTAGCGGCTGGTGTAGGTGTCGTTTGGGGGGCTGAAAAGCTGAACGCTATGGAGCATCGGGACACTCCCGTTCGAAACGAGAAAGCATCTTGCAATGAATGAACATAACGAGTCTGAGACGAAAGGATTCGTTGATGACTGTTAACTATGGCCCGCGAGACTTGTGGCAACTCTTATAAATAGATTTATTTAACACCGAAAATATGCTTCTTCTGGCTACAAATGTCTGACGATGATTATTACTGACTGTTAGTTGTTACGCCTGCTATTTTTTTAAAAATATTTTCGTTGGAAACAGTAAATCCAATTTAAAATTATAACAACACTTGGCCTTATCAAATACGAATTTCATATGTAGCCGGTGGCGTTACGTGTTTTTTTGTAATACCTGAATAGGATTACTCTCACCACATCGATCTGAGAGAAATCGACGACTTGATCACATAAAAGTAGACGAAGTGAACCCATAAAACTCAGTAATCTATGTAGCTCGTGTTTTGCCGCCTATATCATCGTAGCATTGATCACGTACGTTCAAACACGTCTTCCGTTAAGTCTTTCGTCTAATACGTGACACAACTCAGATGAATATCGAGAATGGATTGATACGGTATAGCAGGAAAACGTGTCATATCGTAAAATCGAAGACTACGACGGGCAAGAAGCGACGCTGCACTAGTAAACGGCAATTGAAACACGTAGGATATGTATTAAAGACAGACGAAGTCAACATCATCTGTTTCAATCTGATCATACGTTTTATATAGTAACAAAACTATTAGTGCTAAGAAGTAAAACCTACGATATCGGAAATCAAAAGAGCAGGTTGCTTTTACCAGCTAAATGTTCAATGTATGCTGTAACGGTTGCTACGTCGGAGCACCGATAATACCTTCGCGAGTTCAATAGCAGTTCTATAATTTATGTCCTTTCCGAGATAAAGGACTTTCCATTGTAAACTATGACTGCTGCCTGAGGCTAGAAATTCAGCAGGCAACTTGTTGTTAATATGAGATCATAAGGAAAGCTTCGAAAATTGGTGAAGTAAAAGCTTTTCATATGCAAGATCAAATGAACAACCCGTATGGGAAGTTCCCACCAAGCAAAAGTTAATGCATTTTTAATAGAGACGGTTATGCTGTCGCGAGGTTTCGACGAAGTGCCAAACAGTTTGACAACAAGAAACAAAACTGTCCTATTCCATCGCGCCGCTTTCAATATGGCTTCAGAGGAGTCGTGAATTAATACAATTTTACATTTAGTAACACTTTTATAAGGGGTTTACCCGGCTATAAAAATAACACTGAAAACGATCCAGATAAAGATAACACGAGCGATAACAATAATGTCACTTGTAAAGAAGAAAACTGCTTTTATCATAGTCTCCGTGTAGCTCGCTAACCGTCGAAGGACGGAACCACTTGCACCCTACAATATATACTGGATACACCCGTCATTTGCAGTAAAATATAGTGGTCTGATAAACGAAAGAAAAGGTTCTTATAATAGTCCTTAGCCATCCCGCTTGGCTAAGCGTATCGATTAAATTCAGCGCCTTTTTTCAACTCTATTTCTGCTCACAAAAAATAAGCCTTTTCTGCCAAAGCGCTCTGTAGAGTTGTCCAACGTAAGAGATTATAACTTTGATGATTCATCGTTATTGTAATTTATAGCCCTGGTGTATTTACGTTTTTGCAGTCAAACTAGTGGTGGCCCGCCTCGATGGCATCGTATACCGACAAACGTGTAAATAGGCATCAAAAAAAAAAAAATATCATCACCTTATGTTATTAGTCTGTCACAACAGCCTGAACAACAACGCAGCCGTTACGATAATAATAATAATGGAGCAAACGATAATGAAAAAAAGATTCGTTTACGATTTGGCATTCGGCCAACGTATCTGGCCAGCATAGTCTTTTAAGCTAGAACTACAAACAATAGGCAGACGCTCGTCGCATAGTGTCTCTAGAAGGCGAGCTTCTACACACGGAGACAAATCGACGCCATGACGACGCGACGATAAATGACAGACAACTAAGCAAAAATTAACAGAGACTGGCTGACACCAGTAACAACAATGGCGTCAGATAGGGTCGCGTTCATTGCGACGGCACGACCGTCAGTTTCGCTTGAAATTCCTAAAAAAATCATTAAAATTAGGCATGAGACATGAAAGGGTAAAAGCGATTCAGTAACATCTAAAACCAATGAGGGAATTTACGAGTGGTGAGTGAGGTCACGAGGACGAACGAGCAAAGGAAACTGATCTGATAGCAGCGCACGTTCGCTAGCCGCCTTGATGCTCGCAGTCTCCTCCGTAAGTCTACTTCCACTAGCGAAAGACCAATGTAGACACAATAACAATAGTTCAGCGAATATCGGGCGTTGCCAAACAGGTATTTGCAGGCGGGTGACGTTCGAGGGGATCATCGCACAATTTGATCGTGTGTCTGTTTAGTTTTGAAACTAGCTTCTATCGAATACAACTAATTCGTAAATTACTACTATAAAAGAAAACGTTCTGTATTAAGACAGATATTATAGTGTAATTATATAATAATAATAATAATAATTAGAGTGATTAATTATAACTACTAGATAATGAACAACTTTAGCTTTTACAGCTTTTGCAATTATGGCGTCAAGGCTTATGTTAGACAGAATGGGATTGGCTTTCGCGAGGTTTCGAAGAGATCGGTCAGGACAAGATGGCCAACAGCTACTTTAATCCTAATTCAAGGGGCTTCGTTTTCTCCTTAGATAAAATGCTTCTGAACTGCCTTTCGACGATCCCGGAACCAAGCACGCACTACGGTACGATGGGCACAATGGGGTACCATTCAGATGCCCGTGAATGGCCTCCAGGTCTGAACCGGTCAAGCTGAGCTGGGCGGAGCGCGCTGACACACTAATCTCATTTAGACCTGCCGCCTCGACTGTACAATGATCTGAACCGTACTCAATCCGAGTTTTATCCAAAAAGCAGTTTATTGCAGACGCTCGGCTGTTGTCTCTTCTATCGCCAGCTTAGATAATGAGCGTTTAGAGTTTTACGAGATTGTAACTGCGAAACAGTGCTTTGGGGGGCTCTGTATATGCTTAGTAGGCAAACGTATTATCATTGCGCTATATCGAGTAAGATGATCAGCCTTGATACCGCTATTCAATGGTATTTCAAACTTTTTTTTGTGATTGTTTTTGTACATGCTTCTAAACGATTATCTAAGCATTTTGCACGACTGCCACTAATTGTAATGCCTACGTTCACAGTCAGTCAGAGGTAATGTCGAAAAACAAACGTAAAAGCTCATCAATGAGGTTCCTACGGTATGTGTATCCCTTTATTGTTGCGTATTTGCTATATAGTGCCGATTCTGTCCGTATCCAAGGAGCATCATTGCTGGAACTCTATGCTTGCCCCCAATCAATCAGTCTATGAAACTAAGCGATCCCTCGCTATTTCGTACAGGATAGGTTATCACAAGATGTATTTTTAGAGGCGGTTTTTAAAGAGCCTACGCCGCAAACGTCCGTCAAAGAGAAGGCCTACTCTTAGAGATTGCGTCGGTTAAATATTAAAGACTGTTTCTTCGGCACTGTGGCACCGTCCGCGGCATAAGGACTAACCGTCACCATACTGGTCTTCGTTATCTAATAGATTAAAGCGTAAACATAAAGAGTAAATGTATACGCTTAATATCAATATAGTACATTTAGTTTCTATGAACCTGCTCGTACAGTTGTGTGTATTACCTAGTCTTACAGGATGACGGCTATTCTTTACATTACAGCCTGACGCGTTTGAAACGTTTCACGGTACGACCATTGATAGCTCGATCATGTAGGATGCCGCTCTATCAGAGCTACGAAAGTGAAAGCAAATAGTCAAAATATCCGAAAGACAAATACTGCCGCGTAGCGATTGGGACGACCTTGAAGATGAGTCAGTCATGTGTGGACATTGGAAACAGCCCGTGCGGTTCTGAACTTAATAATAATAACATTATTCACCGGTAAAGCGTTCAATTGATTCGCGGGCCTCCACTATTTACGCAGCTAAATCTTAAATTTGCTACGCAACTGTTTTAAGTGACGATGTGCAACAAAAAAGTAAAAGTCTGACATGATAATCTCGAAAGGGTGAGCCTCTGATTTATGATCAAGCAGTTTATATTGCCTATGGGTGGAGCAGAATCACGTTTGCTGTAGCATTTCATTATGACTTGTTGTTTTACTTACCCAGAAAGAAATAAAGAACATTTAGTGTGTGTTGTCGAAAGACAATTAGGACGCTATGCAAGTTTCTTAATAAACACTCACAATCTAGGGGGCTCTGGTTGGTTAAATTTTCGTCTTGCGAAAAGTACTTTGCCAGTCGATATATGAATGGTTTTCGTTTGAGAAATTGGCATTTGAGTGGCATGCGAGGATGTCCTTGCGGTGGACATTAAAAGGGTATGAGTATAAGCATCATCACCCGGTAGTGGTTGAAACGTTTACGTGCCCTTCGCAGGCCCCTGTCACGAGACTGACAGGGCGATTAACCTTGGACCGTAAAATCCTATATTTCGAATATGTAGCGATTCATTTTGTAGACAGGTAAACTTGTTCCCGTCATTGAAATTGTGTGGAAATTTTTAACGGTAGCAGGAAAGCAAGAAGATAACTATCAGATCCTACAGTACACTGTTCTCATTGTACACAATATTGTTATTGTGCTACCGATCTAGCTAACCGAGCTTACATAAATCAACTGCCGTTCCGAATGTCAGATTATGTACGGCTAATATGACTACGATAACAGAACAAGCTCAATAGGGTACAGTGCATGATAGAGCGTGCATGTGACTAAAGAAAAAGCGATCGAAAGGGTACGGGCCTATGGCCTGTCCACTACACAGTTAGAGAACGGTAAGGATCAGGAACTCGAAAACAACTAATTAGAGAGCCCGAATGGCCCAAAACCATTTATATCTTCTGGATGTATATCATAGATGTACGCCAGGTTTTCTTAGACTACACCGTTCCCGAGCTTCCTATTGACGGAAACACCACTTGGCTCTTTCCGGGACCTGCGTTGCAGCCTAACAACACACAGTTCAATATAGTTAAATTTTGAAAAGATCGTCACTCAATCCACCATGCGTGTTTTACTCTAAATTATACGTACGAACTCGTTTTTGAAAAATGATTCATCCACTTTAATATACATCTAAAGTATTTCTTAAGATCGACATGGATAGTAAAAATTCGAGGCTGGGCGCTTAATTTCGTTAGTCACACGGAATATGTGATGGTACTCCGACGTAAGTTGCATATAAGTCTTCGAAATAAACAAAGATATAGCTTGAATGAAAGTAGCAAAACTAAAAAAGCAAAACAAACCAACCTCTATACACATGCGTGCCACTAGTAAAGTAATAAATTTTTTACGCCTCTTTTTTTATCTAAGAAGTAAAAGGCTGCTATATAAATTGTAAAAATACATGGAATTGGCAGGCCCCTGTAAATAAGTCCTCCTTATAAAGGCAGCGTTAAGCCACAGCTCAGTACTCAAAATGGCTTCGAGCAAAACCCCAAACTTGGTCTAGACTGTGCGCAATCTGACCCCAGTAAGTGAGATGCCAATAGTGAAACTGGCCTAAACTAAACTAGTGAATTGAAATTAAGAGCCCAAGCACGGTCCGACTTTCGAGCTTCTGCTGTTGAAATCCGCCAACACCAAATGCACTAGCGTTTCCTCTGTCAGATCGTAAAGTGGGAGCCAACTGGGCTTTCAGATGACAACAAACGACCCATAAATCTAGTGTCACACATACCATACAACCTGTATACGATGAACAAGGCGATATAATACGAATATAAATAATATAGTAGTAAAATAATTATTTAAATTTAGATGCGAGAGCTAATAGCATGCATATGAAAATGATCAAATACTTATCTGAATGTACCATAAGTCACTTAGCAGTACATCGAAATAAGTAGCTGGGCTCTCAGCACGAGAGAAAAGCAAAGGTGACAGCTGAAAATATTTTGTAAATTATGCGCACACAGAAAGTATTTACATTAGAGCCATGGGGAGCGCTTCGTTCCTTACTCAGCAGTAAGGTTCACGTCGAACACTCACCGAGTAAAGAATGTATTGTTTCTACTCTAATACAGAGCTGATAACGACGCATAAACTAACTGCCTGACACTTGACTCAGGGATAAAAGTAAACAATTGTAAAAAGGTCAAGCTAAAATTAATCACGTAAGGCTGGGATGCTAACGCAAACGGCTATGCCGGACGTAAAACTTGAAACGTTTTGTCATTCTATTCGAAGCTCCATCTCTCGCCGTTTCGAACTTAAAGACTAATTCCATATTTGGATAGTTTTCATACGATTAATTTTGAACACTTTATACAAACGAAAGCCCTCCAATAAAGTTCCGCAAAACATTGTTGTACTAATAAAACATCATTATATAGGCTGGTCACTTCTGTAAAACTTCCTGACACGCGGCGACCGGCGAACCCTGTAATGTTGATTTTGTGGCATATGTATGGAATATACAGAGGCAACCTTATCGCCGTGTACAGATGTAATATATAACTAGGAAAAGCTATGTAAATGTTTGTTTTAGCCTTTTCCACTTGCTAGTAATTGTGTTTCAGTTTAGTGCGTATGTAAGAGAAAACCTTTTCTGCTTGCGGCCTTAAAATTAGATCATGTGTACTCAAAATAAAACTTGATAAGATCTTATCATTGTTGTGTCTGTAGTTATCTAGGGTCAAGAATAATGTGGCATAAAAACACACAGACGATAAATCGAATTTTGCATTGTCCAGCAGTTTTTCGCAGTCGCGTGATGTTCCTGTTTTTACATCTGACTAACTTTGGCCACAGTGAACGATACGACAACACGTTGCGTATGTGCGCTCGTACGAGCAGCTCATTTCGGCGAAAACATAAAAAAAAAAACAATTTCAGACAGTCACACATTAGCGCGATTCTGGACCTTGAATACTGTGCGTGAACACGTTTCATGTAAATCACTTATCGAACCCTTTAAGGGACATCCGTCAATCTATGTCGCGTATGGATGAATTAGCTCTCGCTACACGGCTCAGCTAATCGCTATCGAAATAACAAGAAAAACAGGAATTTTAAGTTTTTAGTAAGATTGCTTTGAGCATGAGAAAGCTGTCGAGAAAGCTTCGACATTAATAATGGGTCAGCTGAGTCTCCTGTGCCGCGTTTGAAGTCCGAGGCGGCAGCAGCCATAACAGAAGTAAACAAATAGGGTGTTTTTCATTCGACGTTCGACGAAATTTCTGCTTTTGGGCAGCAACGAATACGTTACGGTCATGTCAGCTGGTGTTGATGCTGTAGGCTGTCTGCGTTGTCAGTTTTGCCTCGAGCACATATAGCCGCAGTAGCGATTTTGAGTCGTCACTAGCAGTCTTTTAAAACAATTTGCTCTTCAAGATGCTGACGCGTCCTTCAATGAAGAATACTACCTGATAAACTACAGATGGATCGTTCTACTGTAACGTGCATAACGTTCTATTGTGACGACGCAATAGTCCATTATCCTATAAGTGGCACGTCTATCTAACGTCTATCTATTATCTACGAAAATCTGGTTTCGACTAAAAGGGAAGTGCGTCCAGGATACAATGTGTATATATATACCCGGATCTATAATAGAATATACAGTAAGTGGAACAGGACCGATGTGTTGAATGTTTTATATTTTACGATATATTACCCTGAAGATATTTGAAAGCGACCAGTATTTTCGTGTGATATTTTTAAGGATCAGTGTTTTTATCGCCTTAAATTGGTTTCTTTTGCATGAGGATGAAGCTTCTTAGCGCTAATCTCCTTCCAAGCAAGCATTCGTTTGTGGCCCCGTGGGCCCGCTTTGGTTGTATTTCGAAAAGCAAGTGCAACAGGGGGCGAATGCAACTGCGGTATAAATCAATGTAAAGAAAACAGAGGAATATGATGATATCACTGCCTTTCAAGTGTTCAGGAGTTTACGACTGTAAGTCCGACGCCTTTTTTCCCAATATATGAATTATCCTTTTACGGTATGTCACAAGCTGGTCTCTCTCCTTATCAGTTTGTTAATAGGTGTTTGTTGCCGCTGCACCCACTTGTTCAGAAGCAGTACGAGTGATAAGATGACGATTATAATGCTTCAATTCTAAAAATTTCATTGTAGTTCAATTTACGTCTTTTGCGATTATGCGTACATTTAAAACAAGATATGGACCGGGTGAATTTCGCAGGAACTCACCTGCCGCGGTACGTCAAACCTTTTCCTTAACCTTCCAACGTTTGCGTATAAACAATGCTATGTATATATCCCCTTTTCTGATATTTGTGCCTAAAATAGATTCAGCTCTTGACGATCATCACCTGCTTACGGCATATCGATCTGTGCAACGCTTACGTGCGATATCACCTCGTGGTCGTTATTACGCAAGAAAGGTGCAACTGGGTGCAAAGACGGCGGTCAGCTGCTTATGGCAGCCTCGGTTTCGGTTAAAATAGCTAAATAAACTGATAGTGGATCTGTGTTTTGCCAGGCCCTTGATCTTTTCAGTTTGCCCCAGCATCTCATTGCTCCACGGCTTCAGTAAGCTTCTGAACAGGCGGGCGCGGCGGCAACAAATACGCATTAGTAAACTGATAAAAAGAGAGACCGGCTTGTGACACGGCGCTCACACAGATATTTGAGAGTAATTGTCACAGAAGATTCCGTATATATATCGTATCAGATAAATATTGTACCCCTTAAGTGAGACACATTTTTCTGCGCGTTGTAAGAAGCTGATTTTTATTAATTTCAGTAAACAAGCGAATGCGTAGGTTCTCTATCAGTACGATAACGGAACGTGTTCCAAGTAAATTGCTCGATTTCGTCTTCGACTTATTATGCTATCAAAGCTACTTACGGGCATAGCTTAGTAACAGACTGAAAATCATTGACATTGGTGTTTTCGGGCACAGAGTAACGCTTTATCGAACATCTGGATCATGTCTACAAACAGGATACAGGCTTATTTCATAGAATGTGGACCGCTTTGGGGTGAAACAAATAATATAATAATAATAATAATCACTTGATTAGGAACTAGGAAACTAGGAAAAATAAGTTTCTACGTTTAGAATATTTCGCTATTCTGAATCAGACAAAGGAAAGTTACGTATTATTTGCTGAGGGTGAGATCAGGGGGTCGAAAAGAATCGTAACAAGGTACTTTTCCCAGCAATATGGCTATTTGGACATATTTATCGTATCCGACGAGCCCTTCCAAATCATCCAGTTACTATCCATCTATCATAATTCATCAATGTTCTAATACGTTTTTGAATTAATAGGGTAACTTCAGTCAGCCTAGCCGTTAAACCCACTAAATGGGTTCTATTGTTCACTTTATCGCTTGATCACCTGAACATCGAGCAATATAGCATTGAATAGAGCGTAGAGTGCTTCACCAGGCCGCCTAAATTTTCTCGGATTAAAGCTGTTGGGGCACGTAGTGCCAGTTTTATTCGCCTATTTCAAAATAGGACAACGAATCTAAACGGTGGAACAGCTTTAAAATTAGTAGATACCCAAATCGGAAAAGCTTCATTTCATTACCTTAAATAATAGACAGATAGTTAATTGACTCAGTTAAGAAGCTACCCACAGTAAAACTAACTATAAGTATGTAAGTTTGTTTATTTAATCGTGCATGTATATTGTGTAGTTTTATCACATATGTAACGTAGCAAAGTTACACTTGATATATATATTGGTATACTTACCCAGGCGAGATGAATCTTTTATCACCTAGGTGACTCACGATAAAATCTAGTAGTTTTGTATCGAAGCAATGATCGAGTAGGCCGAAAGTGTGTCTAACCTTTGAGTGTGAATATCTCCCGATAAGTTAGCCGATAATCCATCCGCTTCCTCCATTTACTCGTCATTTGACTATTACATCAATTATCTTCAATAGCATGATTTTGTTAGCTCGCTCATATTTGATCGAGGACTCAAATGAGGTCACGCCCAGATTCAAGCCTACACTATGTCTACGTTTTTCCGATTGCCAGGCAAATACATTATCACTATAGTAATGCAAGGACCTTCTGAGCATATTTACGTGGCATCAGGTTGATCCTTTTCATTTCAAGTTTCATTACAGATGACACATTCGTATAGCTACCTCATTTACTATTGTCCAGGCCTTCTGCAGATACGATGAGAGACCTTTAACTTAAAACCGTATACACGATGCATTATGAAATGATGTGCACACTCTAGCAAACGTCTGTAGTTGGAATTCAAAATCTGTGTGAAAGTCGACGTATTATTAAACTTTCCTTATAAATAACTATACTATAGTGAGTTTGCCCTTCCTTCTTCTATTTCTACCTTAACGTACTTTACTCGTGAAGAACTCTGCGACCTGAAACAAGTTTCATTGCAGCAACGAAATATTTTCCCTTTGCAATTGTTACTATTCTTTCTGTTTGAAGTCGCTCAAGTTCCGTCTTTGTGTGTGCCCGATAGAATTGTAAATCTATGGTTTCGTGGTTATCATAGAGACAGTGGGTTCCAAGAGTTGGGCGATAGAAGGCTAACTGAACGTGGACGCTGAACTTGTGAGGCAACAAATCGAAAAGAGCAGAGGCTTTTAGGTTTGGGTAGTTTCAGAACCAGGCGCTCTTACCTGCGCTCGGTTCGAGACTACCTAATAACGAGCTACAGCCGGTATCTGTAATTGAGCAAATCTGTGTAGCTTGTCTACGGATGGAAGTTTGTCTGCTGGGTGTAGAAGTCGCGGCTGCTTGTAAGTACATTCAGATGTTAGCGAAATTTTTTTTATCACCGCAATTAACGACTGACGATACGTTGTGTTATAACTAGAAATGAAAAACTTGCCCACAGTAAAAATAATAATAGTAGTAATAATAAATATAACAACAGCGGAACAAGGGAGATAAACCGATGCACAAAATGCAAACCGGCTTCGAAAAAACTAGTAGCAACATTCTGGGTACTGAACAATATTCAAGACCGAATCCATACATTGCTGACGAAGGCCTACGAGTGCCGGAAGCTGGCGGAATGGACTTAAAACGTTGTTACTAATAGATTTCTTTTGTAAGGCCGCGACAGAATAGAGGGTACCAATGAAGCATTTAAACTGAAATCAAAACTGACGCATTTCGGCAAGCATTTGCCAACGAACAGCTTTTGTCCCCTTGTCTCAAGAGACAAGAGTTGGTCTTTCTAGGAGAAGAGGACCGCTATCAAACGAAGTATCCACGAAATGCTCTAATTTATGATGATTTTTTGTCGAGAGCATCCGACTTGGTGCGGACTCACGAGTGAGCTCACAGAGTGGACTCTAGACGACTAAATCATCACTGAAAGCCGATATAGCTAAACGGGTACAACTCTAAACCTTAAAACGAAATAAGTCAAAGAGTCTCATTGCCACAGACCCTTGGAGCACGTTTTATCCGCCTCCGTTAGCACAAAATGCAGCTTTAGCCATCTTCACCTAAATAGAAGCCTTTCTAACAACTGAATTTTTTATAAAGATACTTCAGGTGAGAGTAGTCCCGTCAACTTTTCTAGTTTCACTAGTTAACTTGCCTAGCGAATGTCTTGCTACATTTTGATGGGACTTTTCCTCGAGTGGGAGTGCGTACGTGCTGTGGACGCCGCCATCCAGCGTTCAGTAGTGGCCTGACTTGATTTTCACTTACCAATAAAGGCCTTCCAAGGCTGCATGGTGACCTTGACCAGTCAACAGCAGTCATGTGTGGACAACTCTTTGACGGAACGTCCTTATTCTCCCTTCCAACGTTTGTTTGTCTATTAGACTATACTACGTTCACTACTAAACTCTGTCGAAACGCTGGAATCATTATCGAGGATTACTCCTTTTCTTTTGTTCACCACAAGTTCTCGCTTTTGTTGATAAATTTATCAGGCCTCTTGGTTGGCTGACCCATTTTTTGCGCCTGGTCAACTATCCGCGGTCGTGTCCCCTATTCGTTTTAGTGCCTTTAATGGTGGGATGTGGCGAAGCTACGATAATGTGCACTGTTTCATGCGATGTAGCAAACGTTCTAAACGCCCACCAAAATGGGTTTCTGCTTGACGACTGCTCACGACGTTGATTTTACTGCTGATTGCGTAAGCTCTAGAACAATAGGCAAGTGTATATACAGATAGCAGAAAGCTGAATATAAGAAAATCTAATATCTCGTAGAGTATTACTCTAACAGAGATTTCGTTCTATAGCAGATCAAAACATCGACAAGCGTTACCTTTTCCATTATTTCTCTACTTATGCAGCTATTATATAATAGTTTAGGTTTTATATACATCCCGGTGAAAAACTTGGCCGAATTTGGAATAATCTAGTGAAATGGAAGGGTGCACTAAGATCATTAATCGGTACTACCTTTAACGCATCGAAAGTGTATAACTTATAAAGCCTACTCTCGCTCGTCAAACGGCATTGCCTTATAGGGAAATTTACAGAGCAATTTTCGATACATCATGCAGATAATCCCATTTATACGTTATAAAGCTGAAGTGTTTTTCTTGTTAGATGTTCTACGTTCTAGCAAACATTTTCACCAGCATCGTTAGCATACAGAAACGCTACACCGCATTAAGATCTGAAGGAATCGATAACAAACGTAGATGTTTACTTCAATGCTTCCAGCTGTTCCGAGCACAAGGCAGAACCGCAAACAATGACAGACCGTTGTTATCAAAAATCGAATTCTTCGCATTCGTCGATTGCCCCATCACACGTTCGAGCCTGGTTGATATTACTGCTAAAAATAGGGGAACTATCCATACACAAATGAAGTTCCATCTAAACACAAACTTTGTTCGTATTGTTAATCGTATTTTTTTAATAAACAATTCAGTGCAGTTATTTTGCTCGTGTTTACAGATGAAGTTAAAAAAAAGATGATAATGCATTTAAGGATAACAATTATATGGTCGCCGACTGTGCGCTGAGCACATAGTGGTCATATTATGCTTATGTGCTTAAATTTATCAGAAGAAGGTCGCGGGGCACAAAATTGGTGGGGCGTATAGATCCCAAAAACTCGCGTCTTTTGATTGAGTTCAAGAAAAAATTGGCTAAAATCGGCCTTTATGGCAAAGGGCAACAATTTTTGCGATTTTCTCGCGGGTCAAGTATGCACACACATGCACACGTCAGTAACTCTTAATCAGAGGACTGGACAATGGCAGCAGCGGTAAAAAATGAATTGTAGATATCCAAAGTTGACAGTTCCTGTTCACCGCATGATGATCCATAATTCATTCGTTCTGTTTATCAGTGGCTGTTTCACATGTTTATTCGTAATGCCGTTTACGTAACGTCCGATCCAGGTTACTAGGCTATATTCTTTGTTGTAGCTAATTAATATCATAATCGTTTATTTCTCGATTGTGAACGGCAACCTGGAAGTCCTGTTCATGAAAGTTACTTTCATAGTAATAACTAGGAGTAATAACGGCGTGTAACAATTTAGCCGGAGTGGTAGCCGTTACAAAAATGAAGACGGCAAAGTTGAACCGAATTGCAATTGCCCTGATATTAAAGTGAAATCGTCTAACACGAAAATAGTTCTAGGCTACTTCAGAGTAAACTCTACCTAGCGAATGTACCTCACCTGCCACGTTGCCCCTAATAGCAGAATCGTCGAATACATCTACATGTTGCGCGCTCAGTAGAGCTCACTAATAAGAGATTGAAGATACAAAATCAATTGACTGCTACGGGCAAATATCATATAAAGTGAGGAGAATATAGCGCACTAATAGTGTATATAGCTTTGATAACTCGAAAAACCAGGAGTTAATCTATGAGATTTAGCCATATTTCTATCCATTTACGTACTCACTGCCGTTGTATTATTATCTTCCAGTTGGAATAGGTCGATTAAGAAAAAGATCTACCAAAATCTCGGTCAATAACATAACTACATGTATACACGTTTCAAAAATACCATCTTATAAAGAAAATCCTATAAAATTATTAATATAGGAACTTTCTGTTCCTCTCAATTCGTAGTTTACCCTTTTATGCGGCCGACTGCCGGCTATCCGACAAGAAACGCCGACAATCGAAGCCTCTTGGCGCGTATTATACGTCCCAATGTAATTAGTTACTGCCAAGTTATTGAAACGTACGAGAATCTTCCAGCTAATTTGGTATATACGTAATAAACTGGATAGGTGGCGAAGTTCATGCTAACGCATTTCTACAATCATAAGCACAACTCAAAGTACGATATCATCTGTTCGTATGTTGTACAGTACGTGCACAACACCGAAGTAACCTAGCTGGTTATAAGTTTCTGTTAGCTAAAACAAACGTGATATAGTCTTCCAAGCCAGGCTCTCAGTAGATGAGTCATAGGTCAGCCACACAACGATTCTCTGGTAGTGAGAAACATCAGTAGCATGACTACCACCACAAATAATATGAAATATACCCTTAGTTCGAGATAGATAAACATGGGAGTGAGCAAGGATTACTAGTCAGACTCTACACTTCCATCGCATACAGAACATGCGCATCTTACTGCAATAAATGTGTTACGGTGATGAGCTCTGTAAGTATGTGACACCGCAGGCGACCCTTGACATCGAAGGTCAGATGTCTGTTCACTGGTGATAATGACATATCTGTATAAAATACTACCTCACCTATAGATTTTACCTGTACCAAACTATAGGAAATTGCTTTCGGAAATCCAAACACCTACGTGTGACTGGATTCAATTTTGCAGTCTGGAAAATCATCTTTACGGGTCACACTATTCCCAGCAAATTAGGTGTTACGCGATTATCGCCTGGTCAGCCCTTATTAGAAGGATATAAACCCGACGAAAATAAAGCGGTGCTTGTATAATCGCAGGGTCATCCACCCTTGTTCGGGGAATCTGTCTAGTTCTACTGGCATCCAGTTGCCAACTCCTATAGCAGTCATAGGCAGTGATGGGATTGGCGGACAGAAGCACGACCGGGGCGCAAGGCATATATTACATTGAAGCGATGAATGCCCTCATAGAACTATCTACACCCACGGCCTCATATCAACGGCAGGGCAGACGCCTCCGAAGAGCCCGTAATGGTCCTCAATCTATCTCGAATCCACTTAGTAATTCTTATTCGGGCCCGTCGTCATCAGGTATCGTCCAAAAGATCTATCTCAGCGTATTTCCTTCATTCACAACTTTTTTCGAATTCTACTGATATCCCGATGGCGTTGCAGCGAGAGATTCACGTCAAAGATTCACTATCGAACGAAAACAACGGAGTTTCTTTCTATTCGAATTGGTCATAGTAATAATAGATGAATATGTTCAGTTTAAGCATATGTGGGTAGGAGATTCCATGTTCAATAACTTGTACGGATAGGGTAATTGGAAGTGGTTCAATTTTAACATGCACCGGCAAATGAACAGTAAGGTATATAAAACATTCATGGTCTAAATAAAGTTTCTGACTGATGAGTATTGCTGATATACGGCTCTAACTCGGTTGTGGTGATACACACTGCTTTGTACTTACATATATTAAGTAGAGAAGTCAAGTTATTATTATCATCCTTAGATATTTACTATACTTCATTTAGAAGCCATCATAGTCTTGTTACCTTCCAAACTCGGCATCCTTAGTACTTGCTTCGTTTATGAGCGAGACAGTTCTGATAGCATCGTCATTCGACGAATGAAGATAGCAGGACGACTGCTTTTTTAACTGATTGCTTGAAATAACCAAATGGAAACTGGAGCCCCTGGGCAAAACTTCTACTATGTTCGACGATTGTGCCAATAGTTGCTATGGTTTAGTCAGGGCCGACTAAAGATCAGTGCGTAATAATCCTGTCATGAAGCTGTGTAGCGAACCTATACGGGTCAGTGGGTTTTACGAGTCCTTCCTAGTCAAGAGTGACTCATGTGGAAAGCATTCAATTCACTAAGCAATTGCAGAAAGCAATCGTAAAATTGGGTCCATAATATGTTCGCCTTACAGAATGAAAAGCATATCACAAAGAAGGTGCTCTGCTCGGACACGTGTGGCTATTTACTTTTCAATGGAAAATTTCGAGTACGTCCTATTTTGGCTGTTTGTCACGTAAC
Source organism: Varroa jacobsoni (assembly GCF_002532875.2). Classification (NCBI taxonomy): domain Eukaryota; kingdom Metazoa; phylum Arthropoda; class Arachnida; order Mesostigmata; family Varroidae; genus Varroa; species Varroa jacobsoni. The sequence continues at coordinate 401,682 of NW_019213800.1, read as the reverse complement.
AGATGTTTTTATGCACGATATAAATATAGACAAGTCACCTATTAAGTCGACGTCCTCTTTGTGCGTTCATTTTATGTAGACAATAATACGAGTGATTGTGTAAAACTAAGACACGTTTACTAAGAAAGGCTTGGTTAATTCAAAATGAAATTTTATAGAAAAATAGAGGACAGCGTATTTTGTTTCTGGTCAATAATCGTATTGAGAATCAAGACTACGTTTATAACCATCCGTAGCGAATTAACTTTATGGTTTCCTTCAAAACTCGAGAAGGAACAGCATGGAGTTTTACAGCTTACGTTGATAGATAGCCTTAAATAAAATGAAGGGAAAGGTTGAAATGAGCATATTTTTTGTACATGAACAAATCACTCGTACCGCCAATGTCAAAGCCGGCACGCGCTGTACTTTTTATTAGGACCAAGGACGAACCAGGGGAATGATCGACCGCAGATTCTCCGGGAGTTTTTTTGCCGAACGACGCTTCCTGAGACCAAAATTTTATCGCTCATTTAGTAAATTGAATAGGCGAAGCGCTCCTCCATTGGCGATAAGTTCGGCTCTTATATATACCGTCAAATGACGGCAACGTATGGTCAACGACGGTATGTTTTGTTCAGTGAGTAAAAATCATACTGGGTTGTGAGTTAACTATAAAGATGTCGGAATTCTGATCGTCTTTTATATATTGACTTATATCCATTTTACAGGCAACTAAATCTATATTGTTATAAATAAGATGTAACTTTTGCATCCGGCCGTTTACCGGCTCCGGATATTTACTTCCGTAAGTTGCACTTTTATATTAAGTACATATATAAGCGTAATATGCTCGTGGAGCGTCTGTGCAGTGGCTTTGCATGCATATCTAATTATGAATGAAAGAGGTAACTAGGTGTTCCAGTACAACGGAGACAATACTCCTTGGACTACAACATTGCCGGCGAGCGATATTTCAGATGGCTATCCGAATCGCGTCGTAGACGATTGCCACTGGGTATATGGTTAACTCAATCTGCAGAAAGGATTATTCAATAAGTTTCTGTTATATGTACACACGGCATTTACTATTGAACCCAATAGGCAACAGGCGCAGTCTTTCTAAGCAAAAATATAATGATTTTATTATTTGGAAAAATATGCTCCTTCATAGTTTGTCTACGTAACGTAAAAGTGAAATATGAAGAAAAACTTAAAATGAATAAAAGTAAAAAATATGAAGTTAATAATAAACATCAACAAGAGATAACATAACAGGTAACACTAAACAAAAAGTAAGCATCAACAAAATTCATTGACTCAACAAACAAGGTTCGTGACGTAGCCACATTCAGCGCTGAGTAAACTCAAAAATTATATAACAGGTACGGTAAACTACTTGGCCCTGCTTGTGGAAATCGTCGGCCTTATTCAGGTGCAGGAATATTTGATTGTGTATTGATCTATCATACAAGGGCGTTTACAGGCATCTTTCAAGCGGGCGATGTTCAGTGGGATCTGCGGCATATCTTGTCCAAATGTTACAGGGCCATGTCTCGCGTAATTTTTTATAACGAGAAGCATCCGTGCCGTCAGGAGCGTGGGTGAATCCAACGAGGCAAGTAAACTTACTATCTGTAAGCTATAGCAGCCCGTCACACGCGTCCACAGTAACGACAAAAGAGGCATATTTTGAGAGAGTGCTCTGACAGATAACCCCTCGATATTTTATCGGGCTGTTACTACGTTCCATCAATGTAATCCTGTTTGGTAGCTGATCTATGGCATTCGTAGACGTACAGAAGGCCTATGTGGAACGATGGCAAAGCGTCACTTGCTCATGCGAGCGGAGAAGAACGTGCTCTCAATGAACTGACGCAGCATTACCAGTGTAAACATACGCAGGCAAAGCGTGGCCTTTGAAATACGGAATACCACGAGCAAAATTTGAACGTCGTTGCCAGTTAATCTTTGTCTAGGAGGCGCGCCCTGCCTCTGCTGCCTTGTTGTATCCGGCAACGGATTTATAAGCTAACATTATTAGGTTTTCAAGATGATCATGAAATTGAAGCTGTTACTAATGTGTAGTAGAGTAGGGCGCAATGCTGTTTAAGTAGTCTACGAGTAGTAGAAAGGTGTATCTTGTAGCCAAAACAGTAAGCCAATGTTTTAGTTGAACGCAGTCAACGTAATCATCAGAACTTTGTGCTCCCATTTACTTGAGCTTTAGACTGAGTGCTGCATACAATTTACGAACGAACGCCGACGGGGGCATATTTAGAAGCAGAACAGGAAGAAAAATTTTATTATCGAAGCAATCAAGAGGTGAGCGAAAGTAAGAACGATTTCTCTTCCTATGACCACACTGTCATACCGTAGTGCAGAAATTAATCGTGAAAAACACCTTGAGTAAAAAGCGTTCCATAGATTCGAAGGCTCGACAAAAGTCCTACATATGTAGACGTCACAACATAACGGGGCATTCTTTCAAAGCTCAAGTTTTTCCATAATGGGTATAATTGGCAATTTAAGTAGAGTGGTGTAACTAAATGTTCCTATAGTATTCAGAGTGAAATAACAGTGTTGGCAATCCTTAATCTCATATAAAGGTTATAATTGCAAGGATCCTGCTTCGGTATTTTAAACGACTCATCGTTAAAAAGTCAATCTACTATGTATTTACAGATACCTCCGATTTTTGTGTGTTGTTATTATTATAGGTAGAGTGCGCTCGCCAAGATCTTTTTTATTAGATTTGCGTTATCGTAGCTATAGTATCACTGTAATAATATCGCCACAACTGCTACAAAACGGTATACGAATAGCGTTTGCTAGAAACTGAAAAGTAAAAATCAGAGGCCAGAGTAGCCGCACAGCGTAGAGGACCAAAAAAAGGCTTCATATTAAGGTGTCATACAACACTGACATACAGAGAAGTAGCATATTTGGGCTTCATTTAAGGTTACCAGCCAATGCAACAATACAGAGTAGGAATTTTCATTCAAAAATTGTCCGGATTCCAATAGCTCTATCTAATTCTCTAATCCGGAATCGAAGTTTGTGGTCCGTCGTCCTATTTCCAGCCTGAGTTATATATTATGCAGATGGCCCAATCAGTCTAATCACTGCCGTTTCGAGTGACATATGGCATTTTCTATTAGTCGAAATTCAATACGAATATTGATACTACCCGTCAGCAGTACTAGCAACACGAGGCCAATTCTGTTTGATATGTCCTGCAATGTTTGCTATTTATACACAGGCAGATATATTGTATCAGGTCAAAATCATTGTAAAGGGCCCGCTATGCTTGGACACGCGATTTGGCGCCGTTGACAGCAGTGCAGCAGAAACCGACATGGCGCAACGCCGTTGACAGAGCTTGCTGTCGACTCCTGAAGCTGTTACAGTTTTTCTGGTCGTATTCATGCCCCACCTAGCATCCTACGGCTTGACATTGCAGTGCTGTCGCTGATTAACAGCGAGCCCTGATGGCGATTCTCTAATCCACGAAAAGTAAAAACAGAGACCGTGGAAATAGCATTTCTCACTGGACGTCCGGTCGGCAACACCCGGCCTATGGATAGCGCTGACCAGCTCTTCGTTCTGGCCGGTTGTCTGAACAATGCTGAACACTCATTTTCCTCATAAGACAATGTATAAATACTGCTACATGGGCGCATCTTATAGCCGCCTGCATTATACGAAAGTGTATCTGTCGTTTTCTGTAAACAAAGGGTATTATCGCTACCGCAAACAAGTGGTAATGTTGTTCACCCTGTTAGCTCAATTGCTATGCTATAGTGACTGACATCATCGATAGCAGTCCTGCTGTTTTTACTACGAAGGCTATAAAAGAGGAACGTGTTGTTCCGAGCGGCGGGCGCTAAGAGCCGTAGCACATGATTTTCACCGTTACTGCAACGTAGCGGTGTAAGATAATCCCTGATACTGTAAGCGATTATTATTATCATCATCATTAGATCGGTACTCGGTAACGAAATTCGGCCGAAACGTGTAAATCTCAAGAGTTTCAGGTTTAAAGTATATCCCGACCGAACCGCGAGGGCAACGAGTAGGGTGATCTAATAAGCCTACCTAGTATAGGCAGCGTATCCACATGTTTTTGTATGCACAATCAATATGACAAATACCAAAATGAATAGAAAATAGAGTGCTTAAGTAACCCTTGCCTTACTATTAAAAATATCATATGTAAATACATATTGGTACGGCAGTAGGTATTCGAAGCGCTTACTTTACTGTTTGTATCTGTTCCGATACGCTGACTGAGATCTATTATATGATCGTTCCGTATTTTGCGGAACGTAGCTGATCGGGCCGGTGTTGTCTTTGTAAGACATGGCAGTTAAGTGACAGAAAATAAACTTAGAAGCATTTCCCTGACGATGAATAAACAGCCTGTGGTGTTTTTTTAGTTTACTATAATATTGTTGAGCAACCCATTTTATGTACAACATATATTTATCGAGAGCGTTCTACAGGCATGACGCCAATAATAATTATAATACGGGTAATGAATAGTATAAGCTAACGTTATAATCTTCGATCAGTTTCGAATCTCCAAGTTTTAATAAATTTACTGAGTTATATTCAGGATCGAACATTTAATAGTATTAACGGTTCGACTCCGCACGACAAATGCACGTATAACAAAATATTTACTATCCGAAAAGGGGCGGCACAGGATCTATTGTCCATACTGCAGGAGTATAAGCTTAATGTGCTCAACAATTGTGAGGCACCACTACAATAGGTAGCCTGCTTATAGGCAACAAACTCGAGTAACAACAGTCGGCAGTTAGTTACTCAAATAAATTGATACTCAGAGGACCGATATCGAGGAGTTTTTAGGCCAGTTCGGTTACTGTTTGTTCATTATGAACGCCTTCTTCCAGTTACCATCTTTTAAGGGTTATACAAGTAAGAACAATTGATAGTACTAGTAGTGCAAACCAGTACTGAACAAGCTCTCTATTTTCGTCTACGTAAACGACCCCGTCGATCCGAGACCCAATCCGCACTCCCGGATCGATTAGTAGGTTCCACATACATAATACACGACATGCTAAACCATCTTTCATTAAAGCTACATCGTCTAGAAGGTGACGCGGCTCTATGTAAAAGCGCATCTGTGACCAGTTATATTATATAACATCGCAGGCAGGCTCCGCGTCACGCACGCTGCATAGTGATATGTACAGTCAGGCAAAATATTCTGGTCTAATCAGCTCAACACGTCAAACTATTTTTCCGACAGGAGCAAAGCAACGGTACCGAATCTTGGTCCTATTACCCCAACCTTAATAAGGCTTCGGCTAGAAGACGATATTCGACGACAGTGTGCTACAGGATGATTGGTGGAATAGTTCCGGAACGTGAGTGTTAGTTAGAAGCACTACGGGAAGCCTAGAGAATGCCTCGTGAACAACAACTATAGTAAGTGGTGCGCTCGATACTCATACATTTGGCAGGAAATCATCATAGGCCATACCTCTCGAAGTCAAATACCGTAACATACTGCATTCGATTAGATATCACCATCGAAGGGGCCGAACACTCACTTGCCAATTACGTAGAGTCCGTGCCTGTACACCGAAACTATGTCGAGAAACGGGATCCTTGATTGCAGATCGTTGATGTAAAATCAATTTTGCGCCATCCTTCACCTATAAATGAACCCTGACTATGTGAAGGGAATATGTTATCTTCTTCCTATTATAGTTACTCCATGTTCGTTAACTAGCCGAATCCTTTCTATTGGTCCTTGCCCGTTTTTAGTTTGTTCATTTCTTTGATAAGTTTGCTTAAACATTTCGACTGACATTGGCAGCAAGCAATAAAAGCCAGCAAGAGCGTGCGACGCAATACCCTTTGAAAATGTTGTATCGAACAAGTGGCAATAATAACGTCTGATGGAAGGACCACGAGAATATAGTCAGGAGTTCTACGTCATCATTGACTCTGCCGTTAACGTTCGTAACAGGAACAACGTCAGTAGCAGCTTAGCAGCGCGTATTTGTATGGACGACCTTGACAACTTAATGGCATCGGTTTCGCAGCACCAACCAATCATCGCCAAATAGACAAGCTCTACTACTGGCAGTGTATTTCCTACAAGCCGGCGCTGTTTCCGGCAACGAAACCGACCTGTCCGTTTGCCAAATAAAATCCTACTCGAAACTAAATTCGTCTTGGCGGCTTCCAATCAGAATGAAACAAAAGGGCTGGTTGGGAATCTAGCAAGCAGTTACGTGATCGCTTCGCTGTGTCAGTGCCGTGCAGCCGGGAGCCAACGAGCGTGTCGGCTCATTGAACTAATGCTCAAACCGCTTATCAATCACTGAATGTGTCCTGAGCGGTCCATTGGTTCCTTATTAAGGCTTCCGTATTGTATATCCCATTCTGCTAAAGGCTCCAATGCCTGCTCGCGGTGACGCATGCTGAAGGCGGTCAAGCTCAATGAAAAGCCCCAGGTCCACCTCATTGTATATTTCTAGGATGGAGATCTATACAACATGTATCAACCGTGGTACTTGTTCCTAATGGAAACCGATTTTGCAATAGACGAAAGCGATCTCAAGAGCGAATAGTACGTCGTTCTACAAAAACTCTTCGTGAACAATCTCCTTCTTCGCAGCGTACCCGCTCTGCGGAAGTCAGCTTAATTTTGACACGTTCCATTTGGGCTTGATGCCGGTCATTCGATAGCATCTAGTTGTAAATGTACCAAACAAACTCTACAGGTACGTTTACTTTTATAAGGGCTAGAAGGAGTTCAACCTTTAGTTCCGGTATAGCTACCAAGATGCGATATTGTCCCTGAATTTTTTTTCCCTGCGCTAATAAACGTTTTCAGCACCAGGAACTAAGTAACTGCCTTCTGATTCCACAAAGAAAAATCCATGGGGTTATTTGGTGTAGGTCCAGTTGCAGGGCCAGGCTTTTCCACCTTTCCTCATAGGATCTGCATGAGCTGAACAAATTACCTGAATTACCTTAGAACAAAAGCAAAGTAAAAGCATTATGTCTAAAGTTAAAAGCTGCCAAGCCAACCCTTTTCTCTTTGGGCTCGAAGAAAGCGGCGCCTGTGAAGTAGTACCGGTCAAGCTGCAACGCGACATTTTCCTATAGCCCTCAAGTGCCTTCGTACCTATAAGTTTGATCTGAAACGAAGGTACTAAGTCAGATTGCAGCACACAACTGTAATGGCCTAATCTCGTCTCCGAACCGACTGAACCCTTCTTGGATCTGGGAGAAGTAGAGTACAGTATAACGATTTACAGGGTCCACAACAAACAGTGTCGAACCAAGGCAACGCAGTATTTCTGTGCTTCGCTCCAACGAAAGGAAAGGACACTGAAGAAGACCAAGGTACTTGGACAAGATGTCAATGACAAATGTTGCTTGATGCAATCTTCTCTTCTCTGCCATGAGGATGTATTCCTTTGACTGAAACCATTTTTCAAATTAAAAACTAGATCTATCAGCAGCTGCAATCGCATTCAACCATGTAGATCACAAAACAACTTAAGGTTAGCACAAAGTACGCATGGCAATTTTGCTTGGTATGAAATGCTCCTTTATATGATTTTACAAGACAAGCCGACCGGTATTCTGTTACTTTTCACTGCAGTGAAATATATTCTATATTTATCAACAGTAGCACGTGGTATTTGAGTGCACAGCTCCGGTACGTAATGTCATCAGGATTGATACGTGAGGTCGCTGTTCGCGCATCCGTTGTAAGCATTTCCGAGCTTAATTTTTAAATCTCATTTGTCTACTACAGAATAAGCAAAAGGACGAGCAAATAAGCGTTAGAATATAGCTGTCGTATGACCTTTTTGTTGCGTCGATGCTATGCTGCATTTCAGTTATAGCACCTATGCCTGTATGTTACAGCCAACATGACTGGGCAGATCTCTGCTGCGTCTGTTATGGATCTAACGTTCTGTGTTTTCGAGTGCTCAGTAAATGCCGCACGCCCCTTTTATTGCCCTTCACTTGGTCGAGAGCTCAGCTTTGTTTATAATAAACAGATACTTAAACATACTACACTTAAACTTCTTATAGTGCTGTCATTATAGGCCGCTTACCGAGAGAATTTCAATAACTTCGAATAAAAATTGTTGCTGGTGCTGATGTTGAAGCCAGTCAGACAGACGGGATCAACACAGAAAACGTGCTCACGGCTTCTCAGGAGGTTAGTGCTTCGATTATAGGTTGGACCGTACATATTACGATGCCTGGCGCATATAGAAATGAACATAATGTCGGGTAATATCGAAGGGGAATGCACAGAGATCACGCAGAGGTAAATGTTGATAGCACTCGCACGTAATCTGGAAAGATAAATGAAAGGTCTTTTGGTGTTGATTTGTTTTGATCAACTGTGATATACGCTGCGCAAAATGGCAGAGGAAATAGTTTTACTATCTGAATAGCTTCCTCCACTTTAGGCTCAGCAACCTTATTCCAACTAAAGCAATCTCCATGAACTTTAGGCCTTAAAGTCGTTCTATTCTAGTAACGTTACTCCCAACAGTGAATTTAGTTCTATTCAAATATTATATGTAACTCATATAACGTAGCTTATACTAGCTGACGTGGCCAAATACTAGGCTTATAACGTTTGCCGTTCGTTATTCCTAAACAGGCGTTTCAACAAGCAAGTAACCGTTCTCCCCGGTGCACGCGATGCTGGCCAATCTTTTCGCTAGCCTATCGCCAGTTGTCTTCAGTAGCGTGGCGCCAACATCAACGCTGCGGAGAAACGTTCGACTGTTGTAATCTGCTACGGTGACGCTAGTATAGATATTTACGTTTACCGACCTGAACGAGACGAAAAGAAGACTGCCACTCATCAAAACGTAATGTAAAAGCGTTTGCTGCAGAAATAATAGCAACTGCTATCGAACGGTCAGATGATTGTGGGTTCATCATCAGCACTTGGTTCATGGCCACTTCGGTTGGCTTATGCGTACGGCGACTAGGAAACTAGGAAGCTTTCGAGAGTACTGAATAATTATAGGTTTATGTTTATCTTCCTCAAGTCATCCATTTGGTCGCCTGTCACGCTGTGGCGTGCGTGGCAGCTGCAATTAAGCCATCTCTTTCTATATCGTCAGCGTTCAGCGTCTATTTGTTCTCAAGTCGATCCAACGAGCTGCTCTTTTCTTACCTAGATTAAATCTTCTGCTGTTCTAAGCAGAGTCACGAAACGATACATATCCTGCGTGCTTCGAAACAGGCGGCATTCTGCTTGTAAAAGTGCCATTGATATAATGGTGTAGCATAGGCACGCTAGAATAAAACCCGTCTGCTGACACAACAATTTAACTCAGGTTTTTGAAAGGCTAGCAAAGTTTTGCGCTTTTCTGAACGTATATTAAATAACATTAGCAATAATAATAATAAACCGGTATCTTTTTCAGCTCACGTAATCCGTTGCACGTCCCTTGTTCAGCTCGAGGCTATGTCGATTCTACTGTGACTATCCATCTTATTTAAGTAACAAACGAAGATTTATTGTGCGAGTAATCTGACCACCGCGTGTACAGGCGTCGTTCTAGATCCGTACAATGCCAGCGCATGTGAATTCAAGCATTAGACATGCAGATATGCCTAACGATATGTAGCCGTTTAGCAAAAAGAAACAACACATGGGAAACATGTACGCGATACGCAGTTCTACCCAACACCATAAAAACAGAACGACAAACAGGAGCACCACATCGTGGGCTTCGATTTGGCGTCAACTATAAATAACCGGCGTTACTATTTTTGTTCATGATAAAAGCCACTCCCTCAAACTCGGAACTCTAGCAGCTGGGTCACAAAGGCAGCTTTAAGCGTAAAACCAGTAGAAAGCACCGGATTCAGCCAGTCTATTTTTGTTAGCTTCCGTAGAGGCATCATACAGCAGTCCCTGGTCAGAAACGAGGTAGTTTCTGGTTGAACTTATCTTTTCTATCAAACGTTGCTTCCGTATGTATTTTTTTGCAGACCAAACATACTTATTTGTGTTATCAAATTCACTATGCGAAGACGGTTAGCAAATATTGCCAACTAATACCTTGACTTGTTACGCATACACCACAGGAGACGAACCGCTATTGGCAATTTACAGATACACTTATGGAGAAATTACGAGAGATCCGCGTGCGTATCATGCTGACTACAGGCGATAAACGAAGACGCTCTACCGTTCGTACCGAGCTGATGTAAGCTTATTAATAGTAGTACAAAAATGAGGTCAGCTTCGGAGAAAATTGGATTTCAACTCTCCTCAGACGTGAGTTGGAGATGCGGACAGATTCGCATGGTCACGTAACGGTTTGTTAATCTGATGGGTCATACCTCAGTGGCTAATAAATTATATACAAGAGAAGCAAGCTCGTAAGAAAAGTCACAGAGCTAGCGATCTAAACCAATACTTTACCAGTTTCTGAGGGGCACATCTGGAGGTTGCGTGTTGAAGTTCTACAGCGGTGACGACATGACCTCTAACTAGTTGAAGTTTTGTTAGCTAACTTGAAGTTGTGTAAATTCTCAAATTCGAATAAATGCATCTGTTTCGGGTTGCTGAATATCAGAATATTTGGTAATAGTGCTAATGCAGGTGTTGAACTGTAAAGCTTGGAGGGGCCGCGGGAAAGATTCGAGCGATGTCCAGAGTAAGCCAAGTCTCTGAAGCAATATCGAAGGACAACTCAAAGATATGTCTACGAAATAAAAAAGGATTAATGTAAGTATGCGTAGCGCAAATAGGATACAGTAACCCCAGTACCTCGTAACTCACTCTAGACACGAATATATACATATATATAAGTTAGGTACGCATTATTTTCCGCGATCGAAGAAACACGGTTATGTGTGACAGAAATGTATGCCATCGTAAAACACTATACAGGGTTTATTATAAACTCTGTGGTAAGGATAATTTCAGTACGGGCGCTTTGATCGTCTACGCGTAGGCCACTCAGCTGACTCGCTGAACTTAAAGTAACGGCATGCATGTGATCTGTTGCAGAAAAATTGTGGAGTCTTCATAGCGTGGCTAGCAGTACGTGGCTGATGGCAGCTCGGTGCCTTGATTTTGAGTCTTGCTCGTTGCAGAACAATAGTGCATATATAAATAATTTTTATTTGTTATTATAATAATAATTATTATTATATATTGTATTATAATCTTTATCCTGCTAGACAAAGTTCCGCGTCAAGAGAGTTGATTAAATTTGGCGTAATCCGAATTATTCTGTACTCTAAATCTTCGCGTACTCGATGACGTGTAGGGTCTCATTTGATGCTCGTAAACGGTGCAATGATACGTATCGCTAAGTCAACGTTGTTTCCTTTCCTTCCGATCTTCGAAACCTTTCTTTCTTTCCTTCCAAACCTTTTCCGATCGAAGCATAAAACTGTTATATGAAAAAATTAATTTTTAACTACTTTACTTGCTTAATTTTTCCTCAGAATTATATAAAACTTTCAACTAGCTTAATTTACAATAACGTTTATTCCAACTAGACAAGGATCATCGATTGTCTTGCCAACGGTGGTTTTTCGCAAATAAAAACGGTTTGACAACTGTGAAACAGTTTCGAAGCGACTCTACTACAGTTATCAGCTATAATGACAAACCTTGTCACACAACGTACATTGGTTGAGGGTGCTGCTGGCGTGTTCCTGGACGTGTCCACCAATGTGAATTAATGACCAAAAAATTAAGGTCACAGCAAACTGCGTTAATAGGCATTGTATCGGAAATCAATAAAAGCATTGTACAAAACAACACTAACGGCTGTAATGAAATATATATACGTATATGAATATATACAGTACCCGGTTGTACGGTACACATTCATAAACTAAACAACTTTTCTATAACGCTATCTATAAGTCTATTTCTAGAGGGCTTACGCGATAATACTGGCGCTTCCAACAACAGTCGTGTTAGCGCTACAGAGTCGCTTCTCAAGCTGAGTTTGGCCCTGGTATTAGCAGCTGGCTACGACGGCTCTAAAGCGTAACTGCCTGGTGTCGTTGGAAATAGGTCACACCGCCCGGGGCAAATAAAAGAAGCTTGCTAGACCTACAGTTGCAACTGTTTCGTTTTACGGTTGTTAAGGAACTTGACCGCTGGGGCATTCAGCAAGCTAACTTGTAGGATTGTCGCTATGAACAGATCATGGTAGTGGGGCACTGCGCAAAATCTCACGAGATTACAACATGTGTTATTGCCTACAAACACAGAATTTATTTCAGGGCAAATAACGTTTTTAATGAGCATGTGCCTTCAGCAATATTTAAGCCGTGATCAGCTTAGCAGTTGTTAGTAGTAGAAACAATTCGATAGTGTTGGCAGCTTCAATGCAGAACCTTATCCGTTGCCGCACATAATTCGTGGTATTATATAAATAGAAAATGTTCATATTATTTTAAACGTTGACGATTTATGAAATCGACTTGTTACTTACCGAAAATACGAAAACTGTGCTATAGCCATCCGCATCGTGTTGTTTTGCAGTAATAGGGAAACACCTAACATTGGATTTAATTAAACCCATCCGTGGCCATCTTGCAATGCGCAGTACAATTGAACGTTATGTCGTCAAACATAGGTTCAAATTTTAGGCTTACGATGCTGCTTCGTCGATGCCACTTTTTCTGTCAACTGAACTAGCAGGTGTTCAATGAATTCCGCGACAGCGAAAAAAGCATTACTCTTATACTATGCGCAGATATTCTTGAGTATCCGGAGCCCCTTCGGCTCTGCACTGGTGCCAACACTAACCCAAAGTAGGGCATCATAGAATAGTTCCTATAGAGACGCCAAATACGCGTGTCTAAAGCTGATCCTCTGACCAGCACGAGTGAAAATTAACGGTGTCTACCTTCGGATGTCTTTGAGAACTCGATCTTCTACGAGCGTCAGCAGCGGGAATGGTGTCGAGGCTCTGAAGCGGTAACTTCAGCTCAGCTAAATAGACCTAGACATTTCCTGAACAGACCAGGGTGTCATAACGCTGCTGTCGTTGGCACAACGAAATTGCCCATGGCCCTCTTATATTCCAGGTCTTTCTATTTGCTACTGCGGTAAATTTTGTTACCCCGGCTTCTATTATTTCCTATAGTGTTGAGTAATAATGCAACATGTGTCTTCATTATCATGTCTGCTACCCGCCAAGCTTTCCAGGGGTAGATGTTAGCGACGGCGATTTACAGTCGGTGACGTCGAACGTGGAGGCGTCAATTACTATCCAACGGCTTCCCAACCGCTGCCTAATTTCGAAACAGCCTTAACAGTGGCCTCTGGCCTATTCCAATAGCTTTGTGGACACAGCGGGATTAACCGGCTGATTAGAAAACTCCATTATTAATTATAGTTGGTATTTGGCATCCTCCACCGTGGGGCAGATAATTTAAATAAGCAATGCACACGTCTGCCAGCGGCATAAATTCGAACCCGGGGTTAAAATTATTGTCTCTAAGGAACTGAACAACATAGACGGTTAAATAGCGGGGTAGAACCCGCTGTAAAACATACTTTGAGCATTTCTGTACCCTTTAGTCCTAGACTCCAAGGCAGAGAACTTTGAGGTAACCTTAAAGTGTGTGCACCTTTATATACCTGTATATGTGACAAGCGGTCTTGGTACGAAAGTCACATGGTGAATCACGCTACGAATTAAATATAGCTATATTGTGTTCCGATTCGATGCCCGTCAGCCAGCTTGTGGGCTTGCTGTACCAAAACGAAAAAAACCGCCTTTCCCACTCATTTTTAACAGTAATAAATAGCATCATAATTTAACCACTTGTCGATGAGGCAGCTTTAGTTACTATAGCTTTGCTACGTGGCAACGTGAGGTCCCAAAAGAGATTTAGGCTTACTACAAGGATAACTGATTTTTAATAACAAAACGTGTAAGTTTAAATGTACAGGCTCATTTTCTAGCCAGCATATTCACGGAAGTTAAAACATCATCACACGAAGCGCTCTTCTATTATGGCTGCTAGTATTACTGCTCATATTCTATAGGTGATGTTGTGTTTACAAAAAAGCGTCATTATCAAATGTCACAGCGGGATAGATATATGTCATTTAGCATTAATCAGATACTAATTCAAGCCAATGTAATACGGTTTTCAATTCAGCTGAATAAATTTGTCAGCTTCGAGCAGCAGCAACGTCGATCTGGACGTGTTCCAGCAAATACGTTACGTTGCTTCTTCATTTTATATCAGACCATAAAAGGCTTTGTAGAAATGATGATGTGTCCCGATGCTTGCAAAAGCTGTTTCTAAGCTGTCTCATTCATTGCACTATGGTTACTAAGACCATATGATATGTTTGATTAGCACAACTTACTATGCATTTTAAACGTTCGCGCGCTTTCTATCGCTGCTATCTGTTTTCAACCTTGTGCTTTCCTTCGAACCTTTGATAGGATAGAAACGAGAAGGATTTTTTTTCCTGGTATCCTGAGCTCACATTTGCCGCATAACTGCCATTCTTTGGACGGTAATAGTCTCTTGATATTTATGCTGTCCTATTTACTTCACGTTTAAATCACCTAACTTAGAGTGATACATTAGGTTCAGTGTGAAAGGTTCGCTCCGCGTTATTCTCTCTCAAAATAATATGAGACTAGAAATAAATCAGAAAGCGAACGACACGTTTGAACGGGCTGTAACAGTGTAAAAGCCAAGAGGAACTATAATTAATAATAATTTTAAACGTACGCAAAATCATTTTTATACCAGCTACTTTGCAGGTTTAACGGCCTTGCGTGTAGGGGATCGTTGACCTCCAAGTGCACTTTTCAAATAGACGGCGCTATGTTCCATAGTCAGCAAAACAACAAATATTAATCATTTTATTATTTCTACAATTCAATAGCTGCTTTTCGCATTTTACATCTCGTACCTGCTGAGCAGTTAGACGTTACTTCAGGCAGTAATTGGTTTGTTATGATAAAAAATTCGCATTTGTGTGTGTTTAACCCTGAGAGGTATAAACTCTAGGGCAGAATGACAGGGAGTAGGCATATCTCTTTCATAAGCATCCTATTCTGACTGTTAAGCGAGTATCATGAACACGTTTTGGTGTTTCGCACATGTTAACACATCCGTTATATCCTCCTCTGGTACATTTCTGTATTTGCAAAGGGTAACCAGCTGTGCTACTATCACTGGAACTATAACCGAATAACTATCTGTCATACATACATGCTGCGTACTACTGAAATTTTTGCATTTTCATACACGTCTTTGTACCAGCGCGGACTCCTTTTTAGCTGCGCTCAGCCAGCTCAAGGTCTTCCGTGTGTGTCGTGCAACGTTTTTTATCCCACTGGTGGTACAGTTCCGTTTGCACTAAACGCGAAGGATAATCGGTAATGAAGACAAAAGCAGGTGTCTAAGCATGTCCGATCATACGATTGTCCATATCCACAACCCCAGCGGATCGGGCTGCAGCAACCCAGAACAACTGTTTGATCGATTTTTATCCCAGAGAGATACATACCACTGCTGGAAAGAAGCTTTATAAAAACTGCCATACAGCTCCTTTTTTTTTTACCGCAGTGGCAAATCTAATAACGACAGAGTCAATCCACCTGAGCAGGAGCTGGTTATATCGCCAAAACTTCTAGCCTTGTTTCTAATCTGATTTTAGCTAGCTTTATTCTGGGTCGGCGCTCTTGTACGCCGACCCAGAATAAAGCTACTACGCCGTTGAGACAAGGTGGTTAAGGTCTGCTCGTGATGCAGATACAATAGGACATTCAGATTTTACCAAACATATACACATGTATTATCTGCTGCTCATCTTGAACTGCTCCAGCCTGGCCATACTTTACGTTGGCCCCTACAATTTATGCTAAATTATCAACAATCGTCGTATAACAGAGGGGATAAAAAGCGTGGGAGAAAATGCAAACAGCGAATCGACTGCCGCTTTAGGCCATTCAACTCAGACAAATATCGCTTTAAATCATCGCCGTGCCAATAACCGAAAAATGTTTACCTTATGCTATTTTTTGCACTCAGAACTGGGGAGAGTGCCGTTTTAGACTGCGCCTGCGCTAGCAGACGAAAACACTTTGCTACCTGGCCATCTTATTGCACGTGGCGTACATTACCAATAGATACAATTTGATGTGCTTACTTAAAAGTCATTTTATGTAAAACTGCTGTTCATAATCTCTACATGTACCATGAGCACCAACGAAGTAATATATTTGAGGGAAGAGCTTGAAGCCGTCGCTGTCACAGTGTCATAGGTATTTCTACTTTCAGATATCATTGCTTCTCGTTTGGTACAAACATATTAGAGATTCGCTTCTGTGCTTCTTAAATATGTTAAATGGGCGTTGATGCAGCTATAGAGAAAACGGTAGGTTAAAACCAAATCCCTAAAGATAGCTTGAGTAGAAACATTAGTATATTGCCCATATGTAACACAAATCGTTCCAGAAACAGTGACTGTTTATGAGATGTAAGATAAACAGAGGAATAAAAGGTGAACGAAAGATGACTGTAAATAGAGTTTCTATCGTACAACTATGCTGGAACTGACATTTTCCCACAGTTGCCGATCTCTTTATAATTTGTATACCCAGCTAAATACATTTTGATAAAATACAACGATCAAAATCTATCTGAATTAAACTGAAATAGCAATGATGCCAGTTTGTTTCAGGTATTCACTATAAGATTATGCGTTATAAATGATTATTGGGGCTCGACTTTATTTGAAGGCCCAGTAAATGCGTAAATGAGTATAGTTAGTGAAACGTAGCAACTAAAGTTCGGCTGAACGGTATTTGTAATCTTTTTCCCTATTTCAAGTGACTCTGCTCAAACATAATAATCTCTACAGGAGATGGTTCAAGGACGTCGTGAGGGGCTCGATTCACATCCAGGACAATTGTAAAAAACAAACGACGACACACCGTTACTGAGTAATTTCACCGGATTTCAGACGATCGTTGTAGAACGCAATCTTGAATACATAACGAAAATATGGTAACGAAGTCTTCACTAGAATAAAGGTTTTTGTTACAAGCTACTGCAATTTACTGTTGTATAGTAAAGGGGGTCGTATATGCAATAATGATTGAGTACAAGCGAATCGTTATAGTGCTAGGAATAATAAACGAGACGAATTTTTACTAGAAGATATATGAAAACGCTTCCACTAAAACGAAACTTAAGGACTGGTACAATGGAATTGATATTATAAACAGATAGTTCCGTGTATAAGCGGACGTTTACGTTGGAGCATTCACAACAAATAGTTGTACTCCCAATAGGTGGTGAGGCTGTATATCTAACAAGCCGGAAGAAGATTTCGTGTATGTTCATAGGAAAAAGGGAAAGCGTCGATTATGGAATAAACTTATAATAAGAATCATAATAGCACGAGAACGTTTATAGCTACAAATTTAACTTCTCTAGGAGCGCTTCCCTTATGAAAATCAGTAGCGCTTTATTACCCTTTTACATTGATCCTACGGTCTTTTCACATAATCGCGCCAACATTGTGTTTCGCGCTTCGTACACAGGCGTTTTTTAACGTTTTCTATTTGCGATTTCACAGTAGCCGTGATGACTTTATGGAACGTAGGCACAGTTGTACCCCTCTACTTTACAGCTTAAACAGTAGTGGCCCCTAAGACAAGTTTTTTCCTGTATAGTTGAAGTGGCTACCTGGAGAAGTTCACTACTTTGTACACACAACAACAATAATATGACGCTGTCAAATGAGCGGTAAAATAATGTCGTTGAAATCATCGGAACAACAAAACGTGAACAAATTATGTCCAATAAAAATGTCCGAAGACAGAGATTAACATACCGTTGCACTCGGAGTATCCCCACGTCTGATGCATCTTGGTTCCGTTGTTGTTGTGTTAGCGCTGCCTGACAGCACACGACAACGGCGATGACGGCTTTTTATTTTCGAACAAGTCTTGACTCAGCTCATTGAAACCGATCAGAAACAACTCCTGATCCTAATCAGTCACAAAGCACACTGGAAGAACTGTTGATCTACATCGATAACCCGACTGAACCTGTAGATCTAACGAGTAGTGAAAAGTCACCTAATCACGGTCCACAATGTCTGAGAAAGCACAGTTATTGCTGAGAATGTATCTCTATATAGACATATGTACCTTTATTAATTTATATATATAAGTTACTGCTGTACTGTTTCCACTGCTGTTTCTTACTTTACAGACAAACACTATACTGCAAATGCTTAGAAGTACGAAAACAAGGCTTGATCCTTGTTTGTTACGTTCCTTTTTATCTTCTGAGGTAGAATGGATGATACCGTCTGAAAAGGATTCGAAAAAAGCGCATAGCAAGGAATCGAGGCGGAGATCCGAAGTATCCGAGATCCCGATATGAGGAGGTAGTTATGAATTAGAATGCCGGTAGTCTAGTTGCTGTGGACAAGGGCCCCGAAACTATTGTCCCACCATGTAATAGCAGCTCATGCGTGTCTGTATTAGTAGAACGGCTCGATTCTAGTTGTTACTAACCGTTATCGTTGCAGCTTTTAGATACTGGTTTGCTTGTATGGCTACTGTCAGACGCTGTCCTCTTGCCGGCTTAACAGCAAGGCACACAATGAGCAGAACAGCAAGGCGCGCGAACGAGCACACGTCGCGCGAGCTGCTTGAGTTCAATGTCACTCACCAAGGTGGCGTACCAATTGCTGAACGCCTCCCTTCCTCTCTCAGTTCCGTTGTTTTTGTTGGTATTCTATATGCGCCAAACAGACGTGCCTTTTCCTTCCAGAAGAGTCATATGGGTCATGTGCAAGCAGTAACGGTGAGTAAGTGATCTGTCGCTCTTCCAGTTATTTGTTTGCCGTTGGTTCCGAGCAGGCCTGCCTTCTAATTGGTTGCTCTCTTATAATGTTGCTATCTCTGCTTGCGTGTTGTTGTTCAATGCGTATGGCGCGTTAGTATCTGTACGGACATCCAGCGACGGCGGTCAGGTCTTTTGCTTTGGCAGTGAGTATGGCGCTGGCGGTTTTCCCCTCTCAGGCCGCTAGCCGCTGGCGGCGTTAGTATTCGACGGTGGAAATGGTGGCTTCGTTTGCTCTTGCAGCAGAATGCCCTTCTTGCAGTGGCAGTAGCACCGATGAGACCGCCTGACGAGCTCTTGCTTTCCTCGCCAATTCACCACGAGGCTTGTGGTGGCAGTAGTGGCATTTGTGGTGTACCACGGGACGACAACGGCGTTACTGCTGGCCCGTGTCCGCCTCTCTATCATCCAGCCAGCCTGCTAGTCGGTGCCCGACAAGCGGCTTCCCAACGTCGAACCAACGGCACGGGCGGCAGCGACAGAAACAGCGGCCAGTGCAGACATACGAAGCTGCAGCAGCACCACCAGTATCATCATCGCTAACAGCAGCAGTAACGCCAACAGCTGTGGTGGCGGCGCGAGCCCTTGCTCAGCGGCGGTGGCGGTGGCGGCGGCAACGAATCCTTCGAGGCGGAGGAGAGCTTTCCGTTCCTTGGTTTTATTTGCCCTTTCTCTCTACGGAGGATCTCTTTCTCATAGCTCTTCCCTTCATTTTCCTCTTTGTTTTCCTCCTCCTTGTCCTTTTCCTCTACGAAGCGCCTCCCCCA
The DNA here is from genome assembly GCF_002532875.2 of Varroa jacobsoni. NCBI lineage: Eukaryota > Metazoa > Arthropoda > Arachnida > Mesostigmata > Varroidae > Varroa > Varroa jacobsoni. Next base: position 382,024 of record NW_019213800.1, on the reverse strand, counting down.
CGTCCTTTGTTGTGGCCTAGAACTCTTCTTCTCTTCGTCCTCAGCAATGACCTTTTCTCCGTCCTTGTCGTCGCATGTCGCAGGCCTCTCTGGCCGGAAGGCGTTTTTTGTCCGTCTCTCCGCCTAGTCTAAAAGCTAAGATCTTTTGCGCCACGAACGCAAATCGAACGCCTACGCGAAAGACCTCGCTAAGCTTACAATTATGCTACAAAACAGTCTCCTTACGAAGGCATGGGTTACCTGTGCAAGTGTAGCTGTTAAGCGCAGGTCGCTGCTTGGCCTTGTAGCTAAGATCAAAGTTTGGTCTTGCCAGTAGCAGTAGTACGAGTGAAGGAGTTGTTTCGGGGAAAGGGATAAACCGCGGAGAAGGAAAAGGCGAGGGGTGGCCAATACAAGGGTCTTTCCGCTTTCTGGCTGTTGCTGCCGTCGCCGTTCGCGCACGTTCCAAAACAGTTCCATGCTGCTGTTCAGCACCCGCGATTAGGTGCGCGCGGGTCGACACCATTAGTTACTACCACGCCATTTTGTTCCACGGCAGCGTGACCGGTATAGGAAAACTGAAGCGGTAGCAGAAGTAATAAAACGAATTGAATTGAACACAAATAGTTTTACAGGCTAATTTAGCGTTCTGTGTAGCCAAACTGCGACGGATGCTGCCGCGAAGTGGCTGGGATGTGGCTTCATTCGATATTGATAGGTTCGAATACATAACTAGAAAACAGGTTATGACTACGTTTAGAAACTTTTAGATACTGTATAGTATACAGTCGTACGCTGATTAAAGACAAATGTATATAGAGAAAAAGAGTACAGGAGAGACGAAAGGCTCAAACAGGATACACAGCTCTTTGAACAAATGGATCTACTTCACCTTAGCGAACTAATTTTCAGTGCATTTCGACAGAACAGGTATCTTTTATGGTATCTGTATATCTCCTATTGCATTTCGATGCACTTAGTCTGTGTATAGCCTCAAGAGGACAATTCGATAACTGAGCTTCAGCAGCGAGAAACTTCGATAGCCATGTTTAAGATTTGTTCAAAGATATATCAACATAGGTTGTTCAATGCGAGCAGCTTGTAAGGTCTAAGCGGGCAAAAATATTATCATATTGATGGTCTTTTCATTGCTCAAACTTCCCTCGGTGTTTTTTATGCTTAGAATCGGAACTACGCTTTGTCTGCGTCCGATCAGATAATAAGCAAATGAGTTCTCACTGCGTGTTCGGAAAGCAATTGTTTTTATATGATTCATCTCGTCTATTGTTTCATAAGCAGGTTTATATAGATATAAAAACTGGAATTTTTTATATTACTGCTTTGATTGTTCCGAGAGTTAGGCTTTGCAAATGCTATTAGAATTAGACCCATTTCTACTAGCTGTACATGTTCTGAGACATTTGAGCCATTCGTGGTCATTCCTAGTAACAACAACTTATTTAATGCAAATTGGGTTTCACGAACGTCGCTCGAAGTACTGTATGCTGTTTATTTTTTAGATGTGAACAGTGCTTCTCAGGCAACAGGCTCCATGCCCAGCGGGTATGGCCATCTTTCACGAAATAGGTATTGTTTCATAGCATAATCCATGTCCTGAACATCCCAAGACGTTCCCGAAATTTCCTCATACTCAATTCAGCACGACTTTGCTCGTAGATAAGCATAGCTTACTTATCTTTCACAGAATAGAAGTGTTATTATCAGCGTGTTTATCTCAGTTGTATAATAGAAAATCTGTTAATTGCTATCGTAACAGAGTAAATAGGGCGTCGGATAGACAGTAATATTATCGTCTAGGAATCGCAAACGATTACAATCAAGGTGGGGTTTCTGTTACATCTTATCATGAGGCGAAAGGATTGGTAAAAAATATAGGAAACAAAATAACAAATTACGCAAAGAGACCTAAAATATTATGATGTTGTTTTGTATCAGTAGCATTGAGGTATATGATGTCTTCACAAGGGTTATTTTAGCTTTGATTGTGACCTCAAGTAGTTCGTTTTCTTAACTACTAGTGTCATGACAATCCGAGCCAGACAGAAAATCATTCGAACGAACATAAGAAATGCATCATTAAATAAGCCCGCTGTTTTCCATCATCGAATAGAAATGTCAATGTTCTTGCTGCGAGAACCCTTCTCGATTATTCGAGCTTCGTTAAAGACTATTATTGTATTCTAATTGGGAACTTTATTTCGATAATGGACTATGGTGCTAACAGTGGAGGAACCGAAGTCCGTGAAGCTGCACAACGAAAAAAATTATGATTGGTAGGGATGAACACATTAAAGATACTTTATATACAACCTTTCGTTAGAAATAGTGCCATATTATAAGTAGGATCTCTCAAAAACAATGTACTCATCAGGAAAAAATATCTAAGGATCAAATAGATAATAACAGTAACAATATGCAAGATTACAAACATTGATGGCCTGATTAAACTTAGTCCAGCTTGGTCTTTAGTGAGTTTATTGAAAAATTAGAGTCATAAAATTAAATTGGTATGAGCTTATTATGGAGAAGCCTTTTATTCGATCTTGGTGGGAGAAGTATAAGATAATAGAAATATAAGACGAATCAAGACCCGTAACGGGTTGCTCCATAAGCATAACAAGAACCAAAATGGTGGACGTATCAATCGAAAGAGACTTTCCGAAGCAGCGTTTGCTTTAATGAGTGGACACCAGCTCAGTGCCGATCGCAGTTTACGTTTTCAAACTGTCTGTGTTATAAAAAAATTGCACCAACGCCTTTTTTAGTTTGAGTTTTATTATCGTTCTCGGGTAGTTTTTAACAGGAAAAAGATACCTTCGAATCAAAACTGAGGAAGCAAACTTGAATTCAATTTTATCTAGTGACAAGCGATTGAATCACTGTTATTTTTAGAGTAGACTTATGCTGCTTGTGTTTCTAAACTTTTGAAAAGGTTAGAATTTGTGAAAAAAGGAGCTTTTGAAATATGTTCGACGCAGTTCCCGTTCCGTACAGCGGCCCAAGCTAAACATGCCCCAAATATTTGGCTTAATATCTGTGATTGGTAACCTCGCCGGAAAATTCGTTATCTATTGACTCAGCTGTAGCACTCAAGGAATCACCCCTAACGGCATCAGCACTCTACATGTGGTTTTCGTTCAAACGAGTTTTATGGATCTAGCTCTTTTCGAAGTTCGGCAATCATTTGTAGCAGATGTTAAGAGGTTCAACAACTTCGAATCAAGTGTTAAACTAACTGCGATATGAGTGTCACAATCTAGTGTCAGGTAGTGAAGAACATATTTATTCACCTTCCACTTTGACCGTTATTCGGTCTTCACGGCCATTATTACCCGAGCTTTGAAGCCCGAAAGTTATGTAATCTTCATAATAATGTAGCTGCCGCCCTTGAGTCCCTTGCAGAATCATTTCAATTTAAGTATAACTCACATAAGGTACATTTGGCGACCCTGTAGACTTTCCAGTTAGGTAGGTGCATAGGGAGATGTGTGATCTCTTATGTCCATTTCTATTGCCAAGTCAAATTGAGGATAAAATAGCCTTCGTTACGTTAAAAGCTGTGAATGAAAATTCATAGAGAGTGCGACAAAAGTCACTTGATAGTTATGAATGTAGATGTCAGTTTTAGATGCTCATTTCATAAACATTGTTAATCAATGTTTATGAAATGAGCATCTAAATAATAATGTTTAATGCAAAGCTTCAAATTTTTTGTGATAAAACAACACAATAGGGTGTTATGTTGAAGTCTTGTGAGATTCGAAGTTTGTTCAAAGCTACTAGAACGCCTTTGCTGACGTAACTAGAGGAATAACTTGTGCACCTAGGTCATACATTGCTATGCTCTGTCTGTAGCAACTCATATCGCCCAGTATCTTTAAATCATTCACATGTAGTATGAATGATTCGCCGTCAGGACTATTGCGTTTAGTGCCAAATTCGTTAAAAATTATGATTTTCTTTCGAGTGGTATGCTAAGAAATGAGTGCAATGGCACCGCGCAACGTGTACATCTGATCTCGTCTGATCCATACATCTAAACCGACCAGGAAACTAAAAGAAAGGCCCAGCAAAAAGGTTTACCGAGGTAGAAAGAGTGATCCGTTAGCCTCCCAGACGTCCAATGACGACCATAGCTAGCCGTAAGCATACGCCTACGCGCATCATTATCCTTACGCTGAAGTGGCTTCGGTAATAAGCGCTGTTCTAAGGCGAGGATGTATTGGATTAACCGTTTGAAATAATGGCAAAGAAGTTGTCTGTATGCGTTATGTTTAACTCTACATTACCTAATGGAGAAAAACTTGTATATAGATCTTATCGTGTAAACATGAGAGGTAATTGGTAAATTTTAACGTAGGTCCCAGACAACGCATGAACGTCTTTACACAGACATAATATAGAATGAAACGTGTGATCAAGAGAAATACCGACAATGAAAGAAAATGGTAACATTATCATTAAGATACCTAACGTACCAATTGAGTACCAATAACTACTTGGTGACTGAGCTCGAAATGCTACCTATTCTATCTACCTCCATATTCAGTTGGTATTAATTGGTATCAATCGAAGCAAGTGGGACAGATAATTAACAAAATCATCATTTTGGAACATTATCGAACCTCTGTTGTAACCCAGGGCTTCTTCGACCGGTGGTCAAGTGCGGAGACGGGACCGCCAGTGGACACAATAATGACGGTAACTCAACGTAGTCGTTAAGGCGCCTTTAATCTGCATTTCCTATTACATTCGGCTTACAAGTAGGTCTGCTTCTACATCCTTATTGAGACCTGGGCAACGAAGCTGCGCGTGAATTCACTTTGTGGATCGCATCTCAAACGACCAAGTCTTAACCTGCTTGTTTTTTTATAATCGACATTTTAATCAAGTTAATGTGATAGAGTCTGAAGACAACGCTGTTGTACTCAGCAGTACTTGCCTCAATTTAATCGCTTGCTATGCATGTAATTCCCCAACAGGAGAACGCACCTGTTCTTGTTGAAAAAATAGCCCAATATTTCTATCCTATAAATAGAACAACTCCTTCTTTTTTAACTAACAGGAGATCTCAGCCGGACAGTATAAAATCTCTTAAGAAAATGCTTAGCAATTACGGATACTTAGCAGCACATGACCTATTGGTGCAGGTGTAGAGTAGCGATTTCATTCGTCCGTAGATCCCCAAAAATTCTGCATATAAATACCAATCATTGCCGTACGGCATGACCTATTGTAATTCGCAGAGAGGGAAGCAGGTCTGGAGAATCTATAAGCTGCTATGGTGAATCATAAAATATTACGAGCTCTCGGCCTTCTTTTTTTTTTCGACTATCTTCTTGGATTTTTAGAGAGTGGAAAAGTTATTTTGGATGGACAGCATGGTCTTCGTACCGTCCGATGTTCTCCGCTTGTTCTATACTTCTGAAACAAATGCGACCTTGCCTTAACCGAGGAGGATAGTTTATCTATGCTTGGTTTCACAGCGATATTTAATACAGCACCAAAGGCTAACTCGGTGTCTTTGGCTCACTGGAAGTACCGAGAAATACGCTCTAAATGAGCCACATTTCAGTAACTGGCCCTACTCGAGCTATGCGATTGAGCTACAGAAGTGGTTCCGGGTTATACTGTGCTCTCCTCTGTATCGATTAGTGGCTTGCCCATATTCGGCAAACCCAAAATGACCTACAGACAACCTAGTTTTCACCTAGCTTCAGCAAAAGCCGTTTTCACTCTCAGTAAGTCCTGACTATTCTTCTATATGTCTGAGGATTGGAGGCGGACGTTCGAGAAGCGTGAAAAATAATATTCTGACGTCAGATTCTACTCACGGCATCGGACGTGTTGCTATTTGATGCCAGAGCCTATGTACTTGGATGTAATCTTGGACTGTCGTTTAGCGAGCACAGTTCAAAAAGGAGGACGAAGATATTAGTGATAGCCACAACTATTGACAAATCATCGAAGTTCTTACTAAAAACGGCATTGACTCGTTTCAATCTCACGATAACTTTTATAGCTTCGTTTGATAACAGTTTCCGACAATTAACAACTATAGTCGTAACAACGAGACTGCCACTTCCAAACTAAGCCACAGAACGGAATGGCATAAGCATGAGATTTGTATGCTTACCGTGCTTTAAAAAAATACTTGCCATATTTGAGCGAAGGCCGAAATAGTTACCGTAAGCCAGAGTCTGTTGTTCATAACAGAAATTACGTCTGTTGTAACGGAATGTATAAATTTAACAGCGTTGCAATTGTATTTCACCGAAACGAAATCGTTTGATATGCTCAATAGATATCAGTTCATATAATTCGAAAACCTTTGATTTGCAGGTTCTTAGAGAGGCGGGTCGGTGAGTCAGAGCTTGCCACAAGGGATCTAGTTAAGTTCAGAAAATTACAATAGCACCCAATACGGAATTTGGCATGACATAATTGCAGAAATGGACGGTCATGTTAAATACATCTGGTGTAGATGTTTCTTGCAACAAGTATATAAGCATTATTTGAGCGAATTTCAGAGGGTCAAGTATAACTAAAATTGTCAAAATATTCGGAAATGTTTATTTAAAAATATAGCGTATGTTGAGCAAAATTCTTAAGCCTGCGTGTCCTATGACAAGTTGAGTATCATCATTTGTTGATCGCGCGTCATCCACTGCTATCGATTGCGTTACAGCAGAAGGATGTTGCTTCACCGCCAGGTACCCATGGAGGGTTTCAGTGCAAAATAATTCAGTTTTTTTTTTCATTTAGAATTTTATATCTTTACACTCTTCAGTCTCACACAGTATTGTCGAGGAATCTATAGCAAAACTACTCTAGACGAAAGCTGTCTTCAGATTATTGTACTAAAAGCAGGTTTTTATAAATAAACCTCGTATAGCCGTTAGTAGACAAACTTCGATGCAAGTGAAACTACTACGCCACAGGTATTTCAGGTACACGTCATATATCATAGAAATCATATAGATACCGTCGAAAAACGCTAAAGCAAGAGATCTAGTTGATGTAGTTTATTCCCTAGTTTTCTTAGAAATTAAGGAATACGTTGTATTTTTGCCTAATAAGAAAATTGCAGTTATCGATATGGAAGTCAACCGCACGAATAGATGCGGCTCATTGGTGGGTAAAAGCAATTTCCCAGCCGATGTACACATTATGAATATTCGATATATGTCGTAAGTATCTTCTGAATCCCCTGCGCTCTATAATCTTACGCCTCACACGTGACATGTTATGTCCCTCACTGTAGTTTGCTACACAGTATATTTTCTGCGTGCTAACGACTCGTACCACGAGTAAACGAAAACGTCACTCGTGCCCGCTTTGAAAACTCCTGCAAGCAATAGCGCGCAGGCGCATACTCAAGGATCCCCTTATAGAATAGCGTCATGCAGAAGCGAATAGCAAAGTTGTGTTATAAATGGCCAATTTTAAGTTCTATAAAATCTTATATTGCTCATGCATAAAGGGTCTGTATATCTGCTTGTTGGAGATTCGAAGTCTCGTTATAGTCGCTGAAAGGCGACAGGAAGGAAGATAGTGTTATCTCACGCCGATTCATCTATGTAGCACATTTTCCTAAACGTTTGCTTACTAGATTCGTTTGACGATGATTCTTTTCGAAGTTTTTTACCGAAGGCGAACATTTCAAGGTGTGCGTACCTTTTGTCCCCAGACAGTAAGTGTGTCGTCGCCATTGTCTTAACAACACAGTGTAAAACATTTGTACGTTTAGCAACGTGAATACCATTATATTTCACGCTCGTAATGTTTACACCATTACTTCTACAAAGGTTATGCATAATATCTATATTATACCACTACATTATAATCACAAAAATAATTACTCACGTTAGACAACAAATAACGGCATTGACTTGCAACTTCAAGTGGTTTCAATAGTTTCATAATCGGATGCTTACCGATTAGTTTCATCGCTGCGAAAACATAACAGTAATGAACTTAAAAAATATATTCCTTCGTTAAGAAGCAGGCCCAGCATCTTTGGGCCATCGAGTGGAGCTGTTTGGCAGAATCCTCTTTTGATAATCCGACCCTCATTAAAAAACACTATTACGTCATAGCTAGATTTACACAGCCGCCAAAGGGCCGTCAGTTTAGGCAATGAGCACGTTAACTTACTATCCAAAGCTCAGACGGTCGAAATCACAGCGAACGAAAATGTCAAAAGGTTAAGTTGACTAAAGTTTTTCAAACTAAGCGTTTCAGCTGAGCTAAATATTACGCAGGCACTAGTTTTTTTTTGCTTAACTTTATTGTTAACTGTCTGGCTGTTAAATGCTTTGTGAAGATGTGTCATAGACTGGTCTCGCTCGCTTTTAATGAAGTATCCAATTTAATTTCTATATGGCGCATACGCTGAGACGAAGTGCTCGTGTACCAACAGCCCTACCCCCCAAATATATTCAATTTTTCTTAAAGCCTCTATTTGATGCGGTTCGCCTTATGAAGCAGTGACCGGCTTATCAATGCACTATCTCCGGGAGTAAAATCTATTTACTCATATGTTGTTTCACACAAATTTTCTGATGTCGGACCATAATCTAGAAAAGTAAAATCAGATGTGACTTGACGTAGGAGATTAATATTTTTTAGAGGTAACTTACCTTGTGCAGTGACAAATTGTAACATTGACTCACAGGCTTAGCCTAGCTTCCGTTATCGATGTTTTAACGTCGTTCAAAAACTGCTTTACCGCTGTTTTTCCGCTTTTTGACAGACATTGCTTGCAGCCTACTCCCAAAGGAATTTCATATCGTTCAAGCTAGAAAATCATCTGCAATCAATATAATATTATAGATGAAAACTATGAAATTATAACCGACTGCTACTTGTGTAAGCTGTGTTGTTATTACGACTTTCGGCGCCATATTGACGATGAATAAGTAAATGCATACATCATAGCCACGGTATTATCTCCGAGGGCTTCATTAATTGGCAATGTTTATCCCTCGGTCGCAGTTAACTTACTAACTTAAATTAGAACACTAACCAGCTTTAAGGCACAATAAAGATTAGACTTTTTAATTGGTCTAAAACATATCTTCTAAGAACTGTTTCAATGCAACAGCCTGAAAATTATAGACGGACAAACTTGTCGACCCCGCCATTGCCCTAACTACCTAGATGTTTGGAACTTTATACAAGCCTTGATTCAAGCATATTCTTCAGTAGGACTGGTAAATCGTAATGTTTAAAAACTGATTATGAAATCAATTTTTGATTGCCGGATTTTAGCGTTAAACACTAAGAAGCACCCTTTACAGCGAGAACTTTCATTAGCTGCTACTTCTTGCCATATAGCTTCGTTTATACTGTACTTTGGTTGGGTAATTAAAACGTTGACTAGGCTATACTCGCTGCCCCCGCGATAGCTAACCTTAGAAACACGTTGTGGTCTAGGTTCGCACCCGAGCATAGACTTCATTTCGTGCTGGGGGCTACTCGTCCAGTGGAATGCCTAACAGCGATACCGGATGTAAAAAATCGAAACATGGAGATTGTATAGGTCGTAGGATTCACGGTGGTAAATACACAAGTGGGACAAGTGCAGATGATGTTTGGAATAAGAAGTTAGCCAATTTTTTTTTCAAATATGGCCTTCTTAGTTTATATCTCTATGTGAATAAGCCCTCTAAGTCGCCTCTTTTTGGGTATAACATTAAGGACCTGCCTTCGTTGGGAGTTTCTTTTGTGACTGTGAAAGTGAATCTTCCTTGACTCATCTGTGATTTCTCCAACAAATCTATAAAACGACACGGCAACGGTATAAACAGTTATTTACATTATAATAATTTATTTTGTATTTTCTTATTTTTCTGGTTATTAATTTCTAGTAACTATTTTTGGCAACACTGGGCTGTTGTTTTTAGTTGAGAGTTAATTATTACCATAGCAACGCACAAAGAGATATGCATCGGCCACCCTTTAGCTCTCTTAGACCAGAAGAAACTATGTTAACTCCCTTACGCTAAGTAGTGTGCTTACACAAAAATGGTTTAGAAATACTTCAGCGTTAGGAAACACAAGTTATGTTGGTTTTAGGCCAAGCATCCTTGCTGACTTGCGTTCGATATTATTATTCATGAACAAATTGGCGGAACCTGATAACGATTATTAATGTTTCAGGGGTCTATTATGTACAAATTGGTTTTCGCAACACAAAAGAGGAAAACTGATCCTGCTTTGCTTCGTGTTGAGTTGCGTGATCGGGCACAATAGATGCAAAACGCTGTCCCACGTAGGCCATCCTTAGGTTAAACCTGCAGACATGACAACCACCTATCCTCAAACGATATTGCGAGCAATACTAAAATTTGCGTACCATTCTAGATCTCCTAGTGCTGGCTGGATTGGAGCTGCCGCTTCTGAGCTATTTACAGAATCATTTCAAATATAGTGCAGCCGATACAGGCCATATGGCAATTTTATCGGCTTTCCAATTGAGAAAAGTTCCTAGAATAGCACGTGAAATCAAAGTCAAAATCGCCTTTATAATGGGTAGGTAATAAGATGGGTCAACGAATCAATGGGCACAATAATCTGATCACCCGCTGTCGGTACTTCACATATCCCTACCAATCTCAATTGTTTTTAAATATTATATATTTTAGAATACTCTATTAACAAATCTTCCTCCAACGCGCTTAGTTTCTTGTTTGTACTTTTTTGGGTAACGATGTCACACTCCGCAGCGGTATCGGCATTTTAGAGCAACTAAATTGTTGTAAGGTTTAACACAATATTTCGATTTCTACTAATAATTTTCAGTAAACATAAAAATAACTCAGTAATATGTTACACTTTATAAATGTCGAGTGATACATAATAAAATTATTACAATGTTAGCTACACTTATATAATATTATGCAGCACTTCTGTTTACAGAAAAAGATCAACTCCCAGGTTTGCCCGTTTCTGTGATCCGAATGCAAAAAAAAATCTAACATTGATGTCACTATAAAACCGAAATTTCATGAATAATATTTGTTGACTATAATAACTGCCTCAGTTAACGTATATTCATGCTTTCATTGGAGAATGCATCTTAGGCTAGAGGTAAACGTGCGATATTCTGTCTACGACAAGCCGAATCTCGCTGAAATCTACTCTTCGTCTCACCGTATATCTTTGGACGTTTTTTTCGATCAACTGGTGTCAAATGTTGACCTGGCGGAAAAGATACTTCGCCGAAAACCTAGCATCTATTAACGAGAAAGCTGGTCGAATTTTTAGGTCGCTGCGAATCTCTAGCGCTGGACCAAGCAGAGATCTAAGCTATAGCACTTAAAAACAGACATGGTCTTTTAGGTGCTAAATTATTATAATCATAATATTGACCGGACCAACAACATGGCTAACATATTTGGATAATATCATATAAAGAAAAGAAAAGCGTATTTTCATTTCATTTGTATAAAGCTTTATTGGATAGATGCTATTTTATTGACTGACTACTCATAGGTATTCGGGCCAACTCCAAGTAATTTTTATTCCCTCAAAAAAGCCATAATATGTTCACAGTATTTCAGCACTTTTAACAATAGTAACATTAACATACGGTTTCATGTTTTAATTGTGTGTATTAATCCAGTTAACCGTTATGTGATTCAATGTTATATTTTAATCTGTGATTAGTCGTACACAATATGTGCACCGTGCACTTCGTAGCGCTCGCACTGTTCTCCGATATGGCGCAAATATTTTTAATTCAAATGAACATTTATAATTGTTCATGGGCGAGCTTGATTCACGCATGAATGGGACTTGTTTCCGTAAACACTCTGAACAACTACAAAATGAAATAAGCGAAACCCTGTAAGCGACTCACATTCTGCTCTGAACGACTTTCTCTAAGCACAGAGGCTTATTTGCAGACGCCTGCGCTTAAAAACGGTTAGTAGTTGTCTATTAAATATTAAAACGGCTGAAATCCCAGTTTTAAGATGGGTTTGGTTTATTAGAAAAAGCAAAACGTAAATTAGAATAATTTTTGCCATATCGACTTGGTTTTCGCGACATCAGACGTAGTAGAGTTAACTTCTTGCTAAATAAAGGTATAAGCAACGCTGGACTCTATAGTTAATAGTAATTGTTTTCCAACTAGTTCACAGTTGACTTCGTAAAATTTGCAGCTATCAAGAGCAGGGTTTTTTGATTTATTGTTTAAGCGAATATCGATTTATTTGGTGAAATCAATTTAGAAGGTAGTTACTTTAGGCCAGGCTGAATACAATGAACAAGCGCCATATTTATTTTGTGTGCAAAAGTATGTTTAAATGTTACTAACTAAACTTTTCTAGATTGATACACTTTACTAGAGAGACTGCTTAGCGAAAGTACTGCAGCACATCATGCCGCGTAATGCCTGAGGCATGTTCCACCACATTTTGTGCGGACGCACATAGCGTCTGGCAGATAAAAATCCGGTCCTACCACTATTGTAGTGGAGATGATTAAGCCCATGTACTGCAAAACGTGTAATTACTATAAGCGATGCAGTCTTATAGAGTGTTTTAGGAATCCATGATTGATTCAGCCGAGTTTTTCGAGTGATGCCGATGAGAGGTGTTGCTACACTACCTGGATTCTATGAGAAACTACCGAAGTCACCATAATTTAAAACAGAGCCAGTGGCATCTGTAGAGACAATGCGGAGGGTATCGTACACCCTATTCGCTCATTGTACTTTGTCCTTGATGTGCTCTCTAAAGGCTGGGTCGTTCATAGGCACTTAAACGTACATCAAGCACTTGAGGCTAGTCACGTACTTAAAGGTCGCTTTGCCTCTATGCTCGCAGCAGCAAGAGCAACCTCACGGCCTTTGTCTGTTTCATATTGATGACCAGTTACACCTCACCCAATTATAAAGAAAGCCTTGCTAGAGCTTGCTGCAAGAAGACAAGATCGTTAATAAAGCAGCGTCTTCACGTGTCCCGCTGGATCCTGAAGACGGAGGAGTCGGTCACTCCGCAGCAGAAAATGCTGTTGAATGGCGCACCGTCGGCTTAACCAAAATCCTCCGGTTGAGATTAATTACAATCACCCAGTAAGTACAATTATATCGATTAGTTCTGTTATTTTATTTGAATATAGTTTTATCACTCTAAACAATTTGCTACAAAAACTGTGCACCCTGTTCACATTTTTCCAAGCATCATTTTCAAGACTGTCTGACAGATTTCCAGAAGGTTTCGCTGTAAGTTTTTAATTTCCTTTTTTGGTTGATGAAGCTCGCTAATATTTTTTATTTTTCGAAACGTCATCCATAAAACTTCCGAATAATTTCATCAATTTCAAACTTATCTCTTATCGGATACACCTGAAACCCTATCTTTTATATCGTCTTTGCACTTCTGGTACATTTTCATATTTCTATACTTCTAAATACATTTACTTTCTTCAAAAGATGATCTGGGTTCACTTAATATTTCCCATTAATTACATTCTAAAAAGAAAGAATGAGAAGGTCATGACTCCTTAAACTATATATATATGTTTAAAGGTACCTTGTATACATAAATGCACAAGCGGCACGACTAAATCGAGAATTTTTTGTTTTGTTTTTACAACTGTACATAGTAACAAATATTTCAACGAAATTGTTTGGATACGCCAGAATAATGTAGCACATTATTACCACAAGAACTGTGATCATTTCTGACAAATATATTTATTCAACATAAACCGTTTATCCATTTACACGCTGCTTTAATTCAGGACCTACACCACTCATGAGTCATAATATATTTTAATAACGACCCTGTGTCAAGCGATAGTGGTAAGTGTAAACCCGTTAAATACGCTACATACAAAAAATTCCAGCGGAGTTAAATTTTGGGTTGATAACAGATCAGAAGTCTCAAAATGCGAAGGCTTAAATCGGTCAGGAGGTTTCAAAGGTGCAAAAAGGCAAAAAAAATCTCAAGGATCATAATTATTACAGTTTATTTGGATAACGGAACTAGTTCATATTTTCCCTTCTAAAACTGCTGCAAATTTCTGTGTCAAAAATCTAGGTTGATCAAGAATAGCTTTTTGAGCCTTTTAAATTTAAATCCAATGGAAGATCTTCCCTTCGTAAAAGTCCCCTCGAATTTTCTAGAAGCTACATGAAAGCTAGTAGTAGTGTAAGCTATTAAGTGATGGGCAAAAAGGAAGTCGTTAATCTTAATTGGGATCCATTTTACCTGAAAAAATTGGATAATGGCTAAAATTTTTGTTTTGCCCATCTTGTATGGCATTTTAGTGTTTTAATTTTTACATTACGCTGACTTTTCCATGCATCTGCACTGCTGTAATAATGCTTCTCGACAATACCTGCTCTGAGACAAATATTTTTGTGTTCTGACAATCTTGAGGAAATCACCGAAAAATATGGGCATATACAGGCTAATGGTATCAAACATTCTCTAAGTCAGAAGCTTCTAAATTAACTTTTAACGTAAAAATTCTCAAAATGTAATTGGCTAACGTTATGTTTATCCTAGCTCAGCCAAAATATATCCACTTAACAAATAATGGGTTTAACTAGCAGACATCCTACAACCGTCCAAAGTTGCAATTTTCAGGGCTATTTTCTCAGATCTGAATGTACCTCTTTCCGACAATATAGCACCTAGCATTGATTGTTCATATTGCTTTAATTTCCTGATTTCAAGGCGATCATCAGCAGGCCATGTGCATATTGCAAGTAAAGCTAAGTCTATCAGACCAATTTTTCTGTGGCTTAAACAGTTCCTTCTTGTTCTCAAAAAAAAATATAAATTTATTGTTTAGAGTCTATTTCGAGATTTTAGTTGAAAGTATGCGACATTTTCCTAACATTTGCCTTCGCATTTTTGCAATGCTTTCTGGTCGTCAAACAGTTTACAAGCGCTTGCTCGCCAGTGTCAATGAATAGGCTTTTAATGATTGGGTTAATTTCAGATAATATCAATCAATAACAAATCCAGAGTTTACCCAACGATGTATCAAGATGATATACATGCAATTTAATATGGTTTCTCATGTATGTTCTGTAATAAGGCATGGATGCGGACTCGGTAAAGATGGATTGTTACTTGTGTTACATTTGTCTGAAACGTACTGGTATCGTTAGTAAATCGTTAAAACTGGAACGAACTTTTAATTAGTAATACGGAGCTGTACCCCCTTCGTATAGTTTCGTAGAAAAAAGTTGCTAGCTGAGCCATAGAACTAATTCGAATTTTTGACGGCTTTTTCAGTTCCGTAAAAAAAAAAGGCTATTTTTTTTGTTTCGATTGCGTCAAGTATTTAGTTGTACGGGTTTGCTATTTGACTAGGGTGACAAATCTTCCGGAGACATAACAGAAATGCATTTCGAACGAGTGCACATCAAAACCTAACAGTGCGGTGCTCGTACTCAGCAAAAGCAAGTACAACAACAACAATAAGAAATCGGAACCCTGCAGTCGGATTAAAATCCGATGAGATACAGAAAAACGGTGATTGGCAACTGTATCAGATACTGCTTAGCATATTTTACAACAGGTATCTATAGTAATATGTACCGTCCCTTTGATATTTAACACTATGAATTGCGATAAAGTTATTTTTATCTATGGAAAACTAATGTAGAATAAAATGCAATGGTAATGTATCATATGTAAACATGAAATGGATCGTTACGCAAATATCTTTGTGTAGAAGCTAACCGTATTAAATATATCATCCAAACAAATGTGAGGCAGATTGTTTAGTATTTGTTTTCTCGATTGCCCTAAATAACTGGTTTTCACGACTTTACGGTGATGTAACCAATTTTTGTTTAATGGCATACGTCTGTGAAGTTCAAATCATACTATTACAGTGCGCCGGCCCCATCAATGAGATAAGATTGACCGATACACCTTTTGTTAAAAAAAAAAAATAAATCAGTGACTGAAGTTTAAAGCCCCGGTGTTTCACGTATGTATAGGTCATTCGTATAAAATGAATACAATCAATTCGTGGTTAACTTGTATTATCGATATCGTGGGTAACTTGTAGTAATCGATAGTGCCATTACCTTTTCGTGGGATGTGCTGCTTTCGCGAAAACTATTTTAGTAATACTTGCTGACGTGCGGAAAAGGATGTCATTTTGCGGGGTAACCTGTACTAGCACGAACGAACGTCTGCCAACCTATAATGCTAGCCTGGCATACGACAGCCTTTGCCATGTGTGGCCTAGTCAGACAACATCTGTCAAAACTCTGCAAAAGGTAGAGCGGAAGGATATTATGCGCTTACCGTGATCTTCATAGTTTGCATCGAAAACTGACCACGTTTCCCGATCATCGAAAAATTAAACGCGTAACGTTACATTAAGATTTCCATAAACTAGCAGGACGAATTCTTTTAACAAAATAAAATTAATGATTTGAGATGGTCATGAAGAATAATGGCGAATATATAGTAAACAAATTAACCGTTAAAATGAGAGTATTACGTTACGTTTCCCCTAACAAATAAAAAACTGATATTTTTTCCTAAATAACCTGTTAAATTGGTAAAGAGTGCCTATGCTAGGATGGCTTGCGCCTTGGAAGCTCCAAACTGGGAGCGCGCCGATATCCATTTGCCTGCTAGTAATAGCTACGTTGATTGCTATAATTTCGTGGCAGTGTGTCTTGCTCACTTGGACATTTTGTGCATGTCCGATGACGTTCTTTTTGCCTCTGTAGCAGTGTACTCTTTTTCTTCTGTCACCCGAAAAGATGAACATTTACCTAGATGTCTTTCTGCGGGAAAATTTTAAGAATTAAGCCTTAAATACCCCGCGTCGTTGCTGCTAAACAATTTTCTACAGAGACAACGTCAGCAGAAAAACGATGCTAAGATGTTCTACAAAATCAGAGTTCGAATTACCTACAAGGGTGAGGCGTTATGGAAGCGATCCTGCTCTTCAGACATTATTTTGGTATATTCCCATCAAAGAAGCTTACTCCTAGGATGTGGCGCAAGCCATTTCATGTTCGCCACTTTTTTGCTAATTCGCACACATGTAAATACTTTTGTCAATTTTCGTCGAATTTCGTCAGCGTCGTTTTCCGCTTGCACCTTTTTCATTTTGGCATAAGCGGATGTCACGGGCAAGTAGAACCGAATGAATACGGGCATTAAGAAAAAAACGGATCTAATTTTTAGCAATGATTGCCCATAATTTTCGTCTCTAGGAATAAAAAAACATTATTTTTTATACTTCTTCGCAGTATAAAATTAGTATGTAAGTACTGTTCAATCGAGTTAAAATTCGGCCTGTAAGTCACAAATCGATGATACCTTAAACTAAAAAAACCCGCGTAAGCAATGAGTCAACTCCGGCAAAATATGCAGCATTTTTAGAACACTTACAAGTGAAATTTTTTATGAATGCTTTTCAGTTCTTGCTAAGAGTGTGTAATAATTTTATGCAATTACAATGTTTTGGGATACTCCTTGTAGATTCATTATTAGATGCTTGAATACTTGATTATTTAAACTTGTATTTAATTTTCTCCGTTCTCAATAAAATTAGACAACTTACTTCTGGGCCAGTTTAAACCTACTACACATTTAGGTTTCAATTCTTTTAATGTGCAACATCCTTTATGCTCCATCAAGAAAAGAGTGGCATCTTCAGTCCACCAAAAGCATGATCAACTAGAAGCTACCGACCTCTACTACGTCATTTCTTAATACTCTTTGTATTAGAGTTTTTCAAAAAAGATGAAATTTGTACCCGAAATCTACTAGAGGACCGCTTATAATATAGTCTGCAACTAACTTATGACGCAGCTTAAGACGCAGGCCACTTTTAATATATTCTTCCCAGTATTCTTCTTAATATTGCAGATTTGAATTGTACGTAATTCGAAAATAAGAAGTGAATTACAGTGGAATGATTACGTGTATTCCGAACTGTTGATTAGCGCGTAACGACGTCGTTGCGCCTGATTAGCAGCCTAGATAGATCAAAGTACTGCACACCAATGCTGCTAATTGCCGCAGCCTGACATATCGATTGCAGATAGAGCCCGAAAAACACCGTACAAGAGGTAATGCTGGTAAATCATCTTTTAGTAAATTGGTTTCTATGGATTACTTCCATAGAACGTTTTGTTAGGAAAGCCAACCCGTTTAAATTGCTAACTCTTTAATATTGGGGTCTTGAAACTGATCTACATAAATATTGAGTTTCCGTTTTCAACGGCAATTATCTCTTCTTGCGCTCTAAATGCCCACGTACCTATATATTATATCTGGCATTAGAAAAGCTACTGCATCTTGACGCAACTAGCATTTTACCAGTTAATAATAATAATCAAGTAAATTAGACGGAACTTTTTAATATGTGTACATCTTGTTTAAAGTGTTTATTTTTAAAACTATAGAACAGTATTAACCATTCCTGATGCTGTTGCTAATCCTGTCTTTTTCTATAAGAAGAAAAAACAGTCTGCTGCTTTTCTCGATTGGCAAAGCAACAGTACATTATCATTGTTTATGTCTATTCTACTCATCCGATAATCCACTTCATCATCAAGTCTTAATTCATTTACTTCCACCGGTTATTTTCGTAATCCCATTTCGAACCTATGCCATCGATTGGATTCGCACGCAGTTGAACCATACGCTCAAGCTGAGCCAGCTTGGCCTCTTCTGAGCATGACTTTGGCATTGGTGAGTAGACAAACTTTTTTAAGAACGCGTAGATCCAAAAAGTGATACCAACCGCGATCATGGTTCCGCCAACTACAATCTTCCAATCACCGGTCGGGGCGTTCATTTCGGAAAAAGTTTGTCGGTAGGAGTACCTAAAATGTGTCACAAAACAATACTAAACTTTAACAATCAAAAAAAATTAATAGATTGAATAATATTCTTGATGTTACGATTTAAATAACCAACTTTAAATGTCCGTTGAAATTTTATGAGTATCAAAGTAAAAAAGCACCGATTGGTTAGCATCTCTCTTGTATTGGGTTTATCCTTCCACGAGCAGATAAGACACTTCTGTAAGCTAAAGAATCCTTTTCAAGACAAGAAAAACTAACTTCATAAACCTTTTACCAATCTTTTTCTAGACCTTACATTTCTACATATACAATTTAGTATATATATATATATAGTATAATAATAATTAGTATATTAAGTATCCATGAATAATATTAATGGGCTATTTCAATTAACTAAGTAATCTGGATATCATTAACTGATATTCGCGGTCCTGATTTTTACTAGGCATGGGCACTATGCAGAATATCACTTAGTTCATGGATCTGCAAGCATATTAACATGCGTTTCCAGATTAATTAAGAGTTTCCAGAGTGGGATGTAGGTAATATATTCCCGTAAAAGTAAATTAGCGCATTTAACCTGTAGAATGAATTGTTGCTCCTCATACGTCCATTCGACGAGCGACCTCCGTAATACATACTGTTCATAAGAAAATTACGTGCTTAAGTCGAGCACCTATGAGAATAATTACCTGTACAGGGCTTTCTTCTCTTCGATTGACAAGTTCTTCCAGTCACCCTTTTCCTTTTCGCGAAGAGCATCGAGCTTTGCATCGGGTTCACCCCAACGGGAGGCCGGGTATGGGAAATCAGCTCGATCGACATACATAAGCTGGTTATTGAAGCCTACGATAACGATGAATCAAAATAAAGAACACACACATTAAGGATATGCATGTCGTGGAAAAACACTATACAGTCTATCTAGCACAGTGCCATACTTTAAACGACGAATAATCGACAAGTATAACAACAGAACGATGTTCTAGAAATATGTTTAAAGAACAAACTGATTAAAAAAGGCTACAACACTAGCATATTTAATATCAATTATCGCAGTCGCGCATTGCGTCTTTCTTTAAGGGATCAAAAGAATGAACCAGAAAATTAGGTGCATTTAATGAGAAATTTTTATAGATTTTGTGTGCTATATATATATATAGTGATTTATACTTAAGTATTATATATTAGTTGGTTGTCGTAATTTGGCAATAAGAAACTCCTTCTGATGATACCAAATTAGTTAGGCTATTATATATCAGGACGGTATACAGTGATTATAGAATTGATGTACTGCGTTCATGCTGATAACGGTCACATTTACGCAAAGTGTTAGCATACGTAATTTATCAAGTAAAGTTCAAGGCACATCTATTTGTACAGTTAATTGGTTTTAAATATTACCATTTTTGGGACCCCGAATAAACTTTCTTATTTTATGGGAAAATAGTTTGACACCAACTCCGTTTAATATATCTCGTAAAGTCAAACAAAAAAATGCTTTCCTATTTATTACTTTACAAACTGAATTATCAAAGTATACGTTTTTTTGACAAATAAATTACCTGAAATACACTCATTACTCTGCCCAAGCATTTGCCAAAATAACAAAAAATAGAAATTAGTCGAAAAATATCAATTTAAGGGAAACAAGCCAAACCATTTTTGCTTGAAATTAACAAATCTTCAAAATGCAGTTTACACCATATCCCTGCTCGAAAAATAGAGCTTGTATGCCATCTCAAAAACAAATCGCGCCAGAAGATAACACATCACCCACAAATCCGGTTCTTCCTAATTTTTCTTCTATAAATCCTACTATTCTCAAGATAAATGAGAAAAAAAAAACCGAGAATGTAATTACGCTACACAATTGTAAAATGCTGGATCTGAATAACTGCCACCACCGGACGCACATAATAACTAGCCGAATGGGAACATACGCAACTGTGCTATGTAGACGAGTGTCTTCTCACGCACACCTTCAGTTGTAATAATCCGTAGTGCAGCATCATCATGTGTTTTTTATAGAGTACTATTTTTAGAATATAAAGTATTAAGTTATTAACTAACTTCAGGGGGTATTCACTTTTGTTGAAACTGTCAGTATTAAGTTTGCCATGCTAACACCGGCATTATTATATCCAAAATGTGACAAAAACCGAAGATTCAAAGACAAATCGATGTAAGCTCTGGGTGGTAACAATGGAAATAATAATGATAGTCAAGATAATAGCCTAAATTCAATGGATTTTATTCTAACCTAACCTTTTTGTTTAGCTAAATTGTATAGCACGATATTTAAGTACAAAGTGCAAAAAAAAACTTCAGGAATCGGGTATTCAAGATTATTATTTATGCAAACACACCATATATACTATATGTGATATAAATAAATCTGTATCTTTTATAAAGATTTTATTTAAAAACACTAATTATGCATGCAGAAGTGTTTACATTTTTATGAGCAGACAGAACTGGAAAAACGTAGAAGCAAAATACACCATACAGATAAGTCAAAAACAAGATATGAAGAGTGTCTCTAATGAGCATCAGATCACGATTATGCATGAAGTCTCACTGGTACGATACGTTAACAATACATGAATGGTTTTTGTGGAAACATTAAGCGATCACACAGCTCAGACATACATTATAATAACAAAACAAGAAATAGCGGTACGAACCGGGTCCGACGGTCTCACGCTTTCCAAGCAATGCCCGGTTATGATACGACCGCTTAACGATCGTCGCGAGACTAGCGGTGTTGCTTCTCAGACTAATCATATTCGCAATCTGAAAATAGACGTAAGAAAGGTCATGACAGAAAATTTTATCGACTCTCATTCTATACGAGTTCGGGAAACCTAAGCAGGACAAATGTAGGGAAAATGATGGTATATAAAAATAACCTCGTAGATATCACAGCCCAACCCTATGGATCCAATACAAATAGTGGAATGTGCTTCAATAGGCTCGAGCACTCCAAAGCCTCAAAGTCCACAAATCCTTTTCTACGTTTAATGCGGATACTAATGGTAATAAAGTTATGATTGGATAATATAGGCCATGTTAAAGGAGTATAGCCAGATTAAATGGAAGGTCTAGTCAAACAAAATACGCACTATATGTGATGAGAAATAGCCACTAGCAGAATGTGTTCTTATCCTGCTAATGTAGAGAATCATTAGAGATGTTCTCCGATCACAAGGTCGTCGACTTAATAGCTTGATCTGAATTTAATCGTACGCTTAGCCATAACACTAAACTTACCAGGCCTTTTAGAATTTCCTCAATGTACGTGTGTACGACCTTTGAAACCCGGGGATGATGCTTAGAACAGGCAGACAGGCCGAACGGCGACTCAATGCAGCTGCGCTTTATGGGAGCTGATAAGATGGCGGGAAATTTAAACATGCAATGCATTTTCTTTATGGCTTTCGTTCCTTTCAACGGATATCACATAGTGTCAGTTTTTTCAATCTATTTGATATTTGCTTACTCATTGACGCACGAACATAGAAAAGCTAATATTGTCCTATGATAGTGTACAGTTTTCTAGGTTTCCGAAAACTTCCACAACATTAAAAGAATTTGTACGCTGAGAGCAATCTAGTGCCATGAACTACCACCTTTCCCCTTTTTCATCAGGTTCTCTTTATACACCCGCTATAATTAATATTAGAATATACAACCCATCAGCATTTTCTTTTAATTCCAGATGATTACCATAAACTTTTCAATTCACTACCTAAAACTTGGTCTTCCATCAACAAACTTTTAATCTCGCTCAGCTACTTTTTATAGGCCCTTGAAGGCGGCTAGTCGTCTTTCGTCGCATCCATCAAATGTCCATCGAAAAGAACCCTCTCTCATTTGTTTCATGCCGTTATAGTGAAACTTCATCAAGGGCCTTGTTACGCCGATGTGTCTTTTCGTCCATCAAGCCCGCGGTATGCGATTCTCACCCCTCACAGACCCCAACAACTGTAAACTACCAAGTAAAACAGCGAGGACTATCAACAAGCAACCGCTTTTATTTCTATTATCATTTTCTTACTGCTTTATTCTTTTTGCGGTCGTCAACGTTCCCTATTTTGCAACAGAGCTCGTTTCTTTCGTTTAACGCTCTCAGATATTTATGAATACGTAATATCCCGTACAAGAGACAGGTTCATCGATCGAGAACTGCTATTTAAAGCGACTAATCATCACTTACACGCATTATCGTTAACAAATGTATTGAGTAAGGTTCGTTCAGTTTCTGTGCTCTGTTCCGTGTGGTCGCGGCCTGCGTAAGTGTTGGTACAGCCCGCGTGTCCTACCGCGGCGGCCTACTCGGCTCCGCCTGCATCAGCATTGACATAGAGAAAGGGCCCGTCGTGTTCTCCTTGTTATGCAAGCGACGTTGTGACTGTACGTGTTCGTATGACTCTGACTCTGCAGCGTTCAGCATAGCCGTGTTGGTGGCACCTGAGCACAAGGATCTGCCCCATTTGCTTATCGTGTGTGAGGGTCTCTGTCCTATAGTAGTGATCTTTTGCGGAATTACGGCTGCTGCTCTGAGCAGCTGAATAGACTCACTCAATTAGGCCAAGTAAAGGCTAGCTTTGCGTACGGGTGCTCGTAACCATTATAACTACTAAATTGCCTTGTCGCCGTTTTCGCCTCATATTCTACCGTTGTGATAATCATAAGCATCATCGCAGGGTTGGTCAATCCCCCCAACTACTTCTTCAATCGTCCGCCAAACAGATCATCGGTCCTTGTTTCGACCTCTGCCTTGTTCACTCTCTTGCTTTCAATAGCTTTTGCCGGTCGGTCGCGGCGACCGAGCTCATGCGGCTTGTACCAGCCAAAGCAGTGATGCTGGAGGCCACAGCTGGTCTTTGCCATATAGCCTTAACGTCCTTCTCTCTCTCCCACATGTGGTGGTGGTAGTACCCTCCCTGTTACGTGCGTTGCGTCATATTGTCGCCGCCCTTGGCCTGTGAGTGTGAGCTAGCCTCTCTGGTCTTTCGTGCCTGTGTGTGCCTTCGCCTCCCTCCGACAGTTTCTGTCGTGGTGAGTGCATCCGTGAGGAGCTTGCTGTTCCCGCCGGCGGCGCCAGTGGTAGCGGCGGCGGTGACGGCAGACATCGTGGTGCTACTGCTCCCCCACACGCTCGCCTCGAAGTGTGCGCGCCTGCTTCCTTCCTTCAGTTTGACTGGCCGGGTACCAAAGGCGAGGGCCCAGTCTGTTCCTTCCAGTCATCGGTGTATGTTGTTGTGGGAGTAGCAGCGGCAGGAGCAGGCGAGTTTTGCGAGCTTCCGTCGGCAGTTGGCCGCGCGCATCTTCAGACAAGAGACACTAAGTGATAGAGACTATTACAGTATAGATGATAGTTGTAGAACAGTGGCACGCATCGAACTTGTATTCGATACTGTGCTTTGCGATGTGACGCACGTGAGCATCATTCTCGTAGCATTTAGACGCAACATAACACAAAATCGGCAGCAGCAACACTATAGATAAGACGAAAAAACGCAACAAAAGGACTAGCCAGAAGATTCAGATGCTGCGACGCGGCCTCTACGAGTGCGAGTAGAAGACTGAACGGATGCAGCCTATACCTAATTACCCTTGACAGCAACACATCACAGACCCCACGGCAACTCAACTACTTTCGTATTTCGTGCCACCCTCACGCAATTACGCTGCTCCGTAAAATCATCAACATTTATGCATAACATCAACTAAACAAGAACTTTCGAGCTTCGTTAATTCGCTGTTGCTGCCCTTCGAACAGTTTGAATACGACACGTACGTACCGCTTACAGCTGACGATGTTAACGGCGTTCTCGGTGCTGGAGTAGTACAGTTAGTGGTACCAATGAAATCGTTCCTGGATCGACAGTATTATTACTCAACTCAGAAAGAAAGAAGGGAACTGTGGTGGTGAGAAGATTACACCAACAAGTCTGTTGTCGGCGTGTCGGAGCGTTCCGTTCGTTGTAGAAGATGCGCAACGATACAAACAACAAGATCAGAGCGACAGCTGACCGGATCATTTCTCTACATGCTGCTGTAGTGTACAAGTTAAAAGAGAAAATGGATCGTATTTGATTGAAGAGGAGGGGTGTTAACAACGACGACAGTTCAGGACCGAAGAACATCAAACTCTATTTTAATCAAAGAAAGAAGATCTGAGCAAAGCAAGTCTTTTTTTTTTATTGCAGAACTGTAGGAAAACGTATGTAGCAGGAACTCGGTAATGGCTTAGAGGAGTCTTCAAATGTCTAGAAACCTGACATAGTTTTCTGGCCAACGTTGGTGCTAGACGCTGGGTAACTGACTCATCTTTGCAGTTGCTGTCATTGTTTTGACGGAACGTCAAAAGTGTGGGTGTCTTCGTCACCATCGTCATTGTTCTTCAGGCTAGCCTATGACAACAGCTTATTCCGATTCTTCAAATTTGACTGAATGCTGTCGATAACGGTACATGTTTATGACTGAATGTCGCAGCTGACGGCGTTAGATGACCCGCCAGAATGTGTCTAGTATGTCTTATTACGGTGTGGACGTTGTTGTAACAAAATTGTGTTCGACACGTAACAAACCGCGTCTATGCAACTGCGAGCCAGAGAGACTTCAGTGACAGCAATAGCAGTGAAAACAAGAACAATAATAGGCTAAACAAGGCTCGAAACGGGAGCGAACCCCTCAACTGGCCAAAGCCTACTCTTATTACTCTGAGCGAGATAGTCCCGCCAGCATATCGATTATCAGGAAACACAACATGAAGCTTTAACAATGATGCTAACAAAGCTTATGATACCTGATGAGCTATCCTCAATTAGTTACTTGCCTCAGAACAACACCAGCAGTGAACAACTATCAAAAAGTTAGACGTCGCCTCTTTACCAAGATGGTGGTCAGTCCTTTCGATAGTTAGAATAGCATGGTTAGATAGTGCGCTTCGAAAATGAAATCCAATTAGCAGAAGCATCAACGGCCCCAGCTTCCGGTTCATTTACAATGTTCGCATCGGCCACTGATGAACTGGTCGATGTAAAAAGAAAGCTTGAGAGAGGGGCGGACTAGGGGCAGAAGAGACGCAAAAATTTTGGGTCTCGAAGTTGTTACCATAATCCCGAAGTGGTCTTTGTCGGTGCCTCCTATCAAGCACAGCAGGTCGCTCAGAACGTCTGTTCGTGTTACCGCAGATACGCATATACAGGCAGTTATTACGACTTGTATAAAGCATTAAAGCTCCATACAATAGATGAATCCTAATATAGTAATTGTAGTTATTAGCGAAGTCTACTAGTGAGTCGTGGTGTCGCGCCTGTCCTGTCGAAAAGCGTATTGTGACTGTTGACAGGTGCTCAACTTCCCCAGCATCTCAGAGAACTTGTCTTTAGAAAACCGCTTAGAAAAGAAGACGCGTGCGAAAGAGAGTAAAGCCAGGCACTGATTAGCTTGGGAGCTCTACAGTTCTACATTGAATCAGTCCGCTTATGTAAAATGTATGTATTTTTTGTTTACCAAGTGATGTGTGCAAAGTGGGCCCCTGGGTGCTGCGTAAGGCAGTGACGGTTTTAAGAAGTGTAGAATCAGTCGTCAAGCTGGTGGTAGACTGAGTTGCTGATGAATCTTCCTAGCGAAAAGAGGATCCGAGAACAGTTTGCCACAAAGTATTTGTAACACAAAAAACAACCCCAGGAAACATTGTAATCGCGATGGCAGGATTGGCAGTGCGTACGAGGTCGTTGCCTTCCGGCCCACACAACGGGCCGCTAACGGGCATCTCAGAAATGGAGCAAATCATACGAAAACTAGAGATCGGCATTACCCTGATTAAGTTCTTCCAAAAAGGACGGCCAGATAAACGACGCTTTTTCGTTAAAAATGAGACTCGTCAGCTTTTCTGGAGCAGAGAAGGCCAAGCAGGTCGCTACATCGACGAAGGATGCTGTGAGTATATGTACACTAATTACATTCATTAGGTAACTAATATCGTTATAATGTTTGTCGATAGTTTTGCTTGATCGAACACATTTGAGTCTCACTGCTGTTTAGCGATTCTATAGTCGACTAGCACAAACCATCTAGCTACGTTCATTGGAGGACCTAGTGAATTTATTTATCCGTAATATTGATTTTCCGTCGTAATGTATGAACTCCATGTGAGTACTATATGGTATTTTTACTTAAGTTCTAAGTATAATCTGGTCGATTACTTGAAGTACGCTTAGGGCTGGCTGAGTGATGGGTTGCAGTATGCTGATTCAACCCCGCACGCTGTCAGTTTGCCGCACTATCCTTCGTTCGGTTGACACGCGCGTTCCGCGTTCAGTTACTGAGCTGAAGGATTTTTATTGATTCAATAGTTACCCCTAGTTACTGTTCTAACTAAGGCATACAAAAAAAGCAAGCATAGACTCCAGCAAATAGTAATGATGTCACCGGTCAATGGTTACAACAGCTACTATTTTTTTACGTTTGAAAAGTCTCCATTTTCAATATATCGAGACGTAAATCAGAAGCTATACCGATTGCGACACGCATGTTGAAACATTGTTACCTTATAAGTGAAATTTTTCATAACGTACAGATAAATGGCCTTAGTAAGGCATATTTAGCACGGTTCCCATGTTCATACGGAATGAACGAGGTGTAGAGCTCCGTTAGGATCTTTCGCAACAAAATGGACTAACGTATTATATCTCAGAGTAATGTCAAATTGGCTTCTCGTTAGGGTCGTCTCATAGTCTCTCTTTAGTTGAAAACACAATGTAATATAATGGTCCGCTTTAAATCGGAGCTGGCTCTCGATTGACGTGGTATTATCCTCGCGGTGCTATCAGTTGGTTTTTCTTTATTTTTATTATTATCGGTTATTTTTCTCACGTCTTTGGTTTCTTGTCAGGCTTTAAGAATACGTCAGAACGCGTTCGTGGAATGCTTTCAGAGCAAAAGCACTGACCAGGTTTCATCTCCAACGAATTAAATTTGTATCACGGAACAATTCAACTTTCTGTTTAGAGGCTCCTTTTCAAACCCGAATTACGCTCAACAGGCCTTTAGAGAACTGTTGGACGCTTAGATATTTTTTATAGTTTAGATTGTTTTATATATATATATATATTTCTTTTTTTTTCTTTGTATCTTATATTATTATTCAGTCAAGTTCGGTCTGAAGTTTATCCAACCGCTGCCTCGCCGATAGCTCTAAAGTTCGATGCAATATCCTCCTTGTCTGCTACGAGAAAGCTTATGCTGAATCTTTACGAAAGAAGTCGTTAGACTAGACATTATGACCACCGTGTGCTCTATATATTTTGTTTCTTTCATATCTAGTAAAGGAGTTTCAAAATTGTACAAAAATACATCTTGCAAGATTGTTTTTCATCAATATAAAGTCGAGTTCTCGGAACTCGTCTGGCCTCGCCTACACCGCGCGGTTCATTCATCTATTAGAAATGCTATTAGTGTGCGTTCCAAGAACAATCACCTATACTTCATATTTGCGTGTTTAAACCTACGGTCTAATAGGACACTTTTCCCATACAGAACTGAAAAGTTTGTTGTCACTTAGTTCATCTGAACTCGCAAATTTCCCCAGTTAGAAGTTAATGTGTGATGTTTAAGGCAAATAAATTCACTAATTTTGTTGCCCTTTGAGTGACCGCATTACATGGACACTGCTTTTTCAAGTTGACTGAATCCAGTATGTTTATTACGTATACATTTCCTTGCATCAACTTACAAAATACTTAAAGGCTCACTTACTTTGGGTCTTGTTCCGCATTGTATTATCTCGAAGTTGTAGCGGCTAAGATACGACCTGATTCTATTTCCGATCGATAGAACTATTCGATTATGACCTTAACCTATTTCAAACTTCATTTTAGCAGTTTCCTGCCCCCCGACGAACGTAATCAGTACCGATGATATACGAACTTGATTACGTTAAATGAACTGGAACTTTTGGGCTATCAAGGAATGTGCATTAGTGTACGAGAAGAGGATGGCATCATTTGCTTTCTTTGCCAAATCTGCGAACAGATGAGTCTGTAGTGGGATTTATTACGTGTTGAGTATGATGGCACAGATGGTATCGACAATTAGGTGTTAGTTAGTTGAGTAAAGAGGAAAAAGCCACCTGGAAAATGGCGATGACGAAATAAGCCCGATTGGAGGGCGTTCCACATACTTAAGGGGGGTTTCGAAGTTCGCTGCGCTGTCTCTGTGAATTATAAGCAATTCGAGCCCAATCAATTCCTTGCCGTAGAATTTTCAAGCGGAAGTTATAGCAAAAGCGGCAGTCATAATGATCGTATTGCGTTAACGGTCCCTGCATAGACGTCGCATCAAAAAATATTTTGAAAAACTTCGATTCTGATTTCGGCATCTGTATAAGATCAAGGCAGGGAAAATCCAGCGTGTTAATTTCGCCAGTTACCTCCCTGTATTTTGCTTCGTATTATTTAGTATGCAACTGCGCCGGGGAATAATGGTGGAAAAGTAAGAATAAAATCATTCCCTTCGTTTGCCAAATTTATTCGCGATCCTCCTTGCTTGAGCTTGACTGGGTACGCCATTTTAGTGAAGATGAAATCATGCTAAGGTTTCCCGCATCCTCTTTAGGTTAATTCGGGTGTCGTTTATATCTTGTTATACCAGCTGAATATACCCTTACTTTACGTGAACTATTTTGTTTACTGCCAATATGGCGGCGTCAATCAAAACTGTTTTCAATTGCGTTATGTTATGCCATGCTCAAATGTAGTAAACCTCATTTATCGGAGATCTACGATGTTGCCCCGATTTGAAATTTTGTACACGTTTAAGCTAACGAATGATATAGACATTTGTATTTGTTCATTACACAGCGACATCTATTGGGATACACTGAAACTCTCAATGGACTAAACATTGCCCAGCATTTCTACCATTTCTATAGAAAATCAGGGCAATCATAAAATAAAATAGGATATCTGCGCTCCGATTAGAAATGCTCAGTGTATTCTTAATAGTTTACCAAATTTCAATACAACTAGACATTGTGATGACGATTTCTGCTTCTATACATACTTCGTTCGACTTTGTCCCGACTATGCCGTCGTCAATGGGCTGTTTTCAACAGGGTACAACAGGTGAAACATCTATAAACCCTTCTAAATATAGACACCTTAGTTGAAAATAATGCTGTTCAATCGCTTACTTTTGCATTGAATGGGAATATACCCGGGTTAATATATAATGGGTTATAATTCTAGTCTTTCTGTAAGGTAAGCCATTAGAGTTGAAAACGTTTTTTTTTTTTAACCTACAGTTTGCTAACTTGAGGTATAGGCTGAAATAAATATAAAGTCATTCATCCGCCGCCACATTTTAGTTGCTCACATTGCTAATGCAGTTAAAGAGATGTCCTATTGGAGAAGCGGAGGACATGTAGCCAGGGTGCCTGTCTTCCTATCTTCAGGTGTCACCTTTTCAATCGTCTACCCCTTGAGCTGCCAGCAAAGCCTTTTTCTCCCAAGGTGCAGATGAGGTTGCACCTTACGCTGGCTAAATAGTTGGAAAAAACAATTATTCTAAGTAATGTTATAATCTATTGTTGCAATATATCGATAAAAAGAAAGCTAAGATGATGCTATCATGGCAGCTCTCTTTTACGCTAAACTCTATATCATAACACCGTAGAATTTATTCGCCAGTTTCATGCCATCTTCTGCCGTTTTCATCCTGCAATTCGATAAACTTTTTATATCAACGTACAGAAAAGGAATTCAGATTTAGATATACCTTGCCCGATAGTTTGTCGTGATGGGCCATCTGCTATTATTGGTGTTTAAAGAAAGCCAGTTCCTTTTAAACCAAAACAACAAACTCATTATAGTCAAAAATAGCGCGTCACTCTTAGAATATAAGCAAAGACTGGCTATTATCTAACGTCTCCGCGCTGTGTGAACCTCCATCTAGACCGGAAACATCTTTTGTTGACTGAAATCAACAATCTGCATTTGTTTTCATGTGGCTTCGGGAAAATTGTAGACCGTCTTGGAGTGGAGGATACTGGCTGCCAATTGGATGGTCCAGACAAGCTTCAACTGTTACTCTTTTTAAGACTTTTCGCGTCTTCTGACACCTTTTAAATTTTTTGGTCATGTTGCAACTTTAGTTGCCCCGGAATCTTTTGTCGCGTATTTAAGCGATACTTGAAAGGGTTTACATTTACCAATCTCAATTTACGTGCGATTACTATAGGAATATTTTAAAAACGACTAGTTGGTGGTTTAGACTTCCTATCTAAGCTCGAAGTGAAAGATCGTTCGTGAATGATAAGTAAATATAACCGCAAGAAGTGGTACGTCTAGTATATGCAATGCATTTTGTTGAAACATCTATTTTTGTGCAGATACTGAAACACGATTTATGACAAAAGACCCGGATTTTGATGTCCCGCACCAATCTTATAAGGGCAGTACACCAATAGTTGTAGAGCTTTATCACCGGTTCTTTTATGTAATTCCAGTCTATGATCTTCAACCCAATAAACGAAAACATTTGTTTATTTAACTAAAAAATATCGACATTCGAAGTAGTATGTTATATCTGTGAAACTAACACGTATAGCGCATGTCTGGCTTTAAGTTTCAATACGTAAATAAGTAGTATAGCCGTGTTACCATTCATCCTTGCAGGAGTACTCCTTTGCGATAAAAAGGATTTTGTTCGTGACTAGATGTAGCGCAGATGTGTTACTGATGGGTTAAAGTTTATTGGCTGATTGGTAAGCTGTGATTAGCGTAAATATTCTAAGATCAGGACGTCTATGCAAGATATCTTCCTAAGATGTCCAGTATTAGAAACTACGCAAATATTTTTAACCACGAGGGACCTGAATAGGACGATAATGGCTTGAATATATTTTATTATTTAGATATTTGGACGATTATGAATATGCCAACCTAAAACTAAAGGTTAAATAAACATTGGGAACAGCGTACTATCGAGAATGAGAAAACCTAAAAGTTTTTAAATAAAATTGAAACCGTTTTTTCCGAACAGGAAAGATCGGCCTTTCGGTAATAGTTGTTTGGCCGATATTATCCTACTGGCAATGGAAACAGAACGACTATAGCTGAACTAGACTATTAGTACACAGTGTGTACAATAATTTATATATAGTCGGCCGATACGAGCTCGGTACGCATCTCTTCAAGGCACAGATAGGTTAATACCTTAAAATGAAACCGATTTCTTACCGGCATGCTCGAATTTTCGTTGAATGACGTTTACAGAAACGAATGTCTGTTACAAACCATGTTTAAAACTCTTCGAAGATAACGAGGCGCCTTGTACACTCGTGTACGTTCAGCCCGTCTATTTACGTTTTCGTCTATTTCTACTTGTGAAGACCCAATCACCTGAGTGAAAAATCAGCCTAGTTCTATGACACGTTTATCAAGTACTGAGAAGAACGGATCAAGGTGAACATATGCGCTAAAAAGTGCACTGATTTTTGGTGGCAAAAATGTGTCAACATTGAGGGTTCAGGCCCATATTATTAGTTGATTAATGCGACAACTGGCTTTCATTCGCCTCTGTTGATTGCTATAGACCGTAAGTCACAAGAGTTGAGACCTAATAATATTGTGTGTCTAGCAGGTTGTTTGTCTGAGCATGTCTGTATTTATGCATATCGATATACTGCGGCCAACTTCACGTAGGAATTTTCCTTCGTTCGCCATGACGGCAGAAATATCGACCTCGACTGCCATCAGCCTGAGGTACTAACACTACAGCCTTAATGACTATGGCTTGCATCGTCCATCCGTTCGAGCGGGAAGCCGAAGTGCGTAGTTCGTTCTCAGCACTTGACCCCGCCTAATGGAGCCAAGTCAGGCTCAAGGGTTAAACGATGAGGACTCGGATAGGTTTAGCTTAGGTAGGATTCGGCTAAATCCTAGCAGCGGCAAACTGACTGATGGTTGTAGAAGTGGCAGTAGACAGTAATCGCAAACCCTGGAAGAGAGTCCCAGAGTCACAGAGAACTCACATAGGTGGTAATTATTGCATTGGCGGGCTTGTACACATGTTAGTCGGTCGGTGACACTTGAAAGTGCTTTGCATTTGTCGCTTTAGAGCTTTGCCTAAATATTAGCGTTCGTGTCAGAACCTGAAATGTCAGATCAAGGTAGTTTAAAAAGGTTTTAAAAGTGCCGTCTGATATTTTCCTGAACAAGTCTTATGTCGTATTATTAGCAGAAGACTTTTGGCTGGATAAATATCACAACAGATTGAAAAGTGTTGATTAAAGATAGCTAATTCCGATATAGCAAGGTATCATTTGACGAAACATGTATTTTTCGAGAATCGGCCGTTTCTGCTTCACTATTCGACTAAAACGTGAGGAACGTGTTATAAGAACTTATCATCAGTGTTAGTGGGTGGAATAATATCAATTACGCATCGAGGGATCTGCGTTTAGCCTTTGGTATACATAGACCAAAGATCTCCTTAATCTTTTACCATCCAGTGTGAAATTGCGTTTTCTGAAACTATTTTCGAACGATTCCGGAGATTTCCTCAATCAATGATCGCACAGTTCCCGTTCTGCTATTATGGGACAGCAGCACTAAAACTGACATGCATACTGCACACGTATTACTTTTTAATAACCTCATGAGACAAGCACTCGCCGTACCGACATTTTACGTTTTACCGCGGAACGTTTTACGTTATCTTTCGTTGGATACGCGTTTTACAATAGAACCCTAGCGACAGAATCGGAATTCCGGATTGCCGAACTCAGATTTTCTTCGAATTACCAGTAAGAGAACGTAGGTACCTTCATTAATATTTTTCAATCGAAAACTTTCATGTGTCCGTGAAAAAGTATTCAGGACTTGTGTTCAATTCAACTGAGATCTTTCCTAACCTTATACTTTGATGGATTTTTCATTTAAGTGGACTCTTATATCAGTTTTCTTGGTTAAACATCAAACCTACATAGTCACGTGTTCTTCTAACGCGTTATTTTCACTTCAAAAAACTTCCAGTAAGTATCCGATAACTTTGTTGCGAATTAATAGTAGTAAGTATTATAAATATTATGTATGAATATGTTTTTACTAATAAATAGAATAGACCTGCGTTGTGCTCACCTACTCGGATATACAATCCACGTACACACATTAGTCATGTTAGGTATTC